>NW_026623493.1:0-95643 GCF_030028575.1 Malurus melanocephalus | reverse complement strand
ACTGTTTCCCATCTGTATCTGGGTAATACATTTTCTTTCTGTAATTTTATATATATTTTCAAGAGGAGCAATAATCTCATATTTTGAAGCACTGAAGTTTCAGAGGGAGCCACGGCTTTGGAGCACATATTACATTACAAAATATTACCATCTGCACACATCCAATAGGCAAATCATCCTTCTTTAACCTTAGGAGAACTTCTAACATAGTAGAGTCAACAAAACTATAGCTGACAATAACATACACTGAAAGATCAACAAAAGAATATCAAGGTTTGGGKTTTTTTTTTCCTTTCCTTCACAATAAATGAAGYCAGTTAGAATTAAAGGTAACATTAAATTACATTGCTATGTCTGTGTAATAGCACCCAAAAAGCTAATTTCTCTTACTAATCTGTGCTTTGCAACAACTAAGCACAACAGAATGAATTATGATGAAGCAGAAGTCTCCATTCTGAGTATCCTTTTTTTCTGTGAATTTAATGTTGCTTTGACTTCATTTTTGATCTATTATGTTATAAAACTCCCAAATCCATCACAGCGAACATTGAGACACCTTGGCTAAGTGCGCTGGTCGTCAGTGGCCTTGCTTTTCAAAGTCAGTTTTGATTTCATTCATCATTCTRAGAGCTTATGAAATAAAGAATAATTATGTAAGTGTTTTGAAGTCCAAGTGCTGTTCCTCTGGGCATAAAATCCAGTGTTCTATTTTTAAGCAACTAATACCTTCTATGATTCAACATATTCCACTTAGATATMATTTCCTGGAAGCCCAGAATTGTGAGTGCAAATTGCAACAAGGTGACAATAATTAGGGAAATGTTAGAAAACAAGCATTATTGACATCTAAAATTTTGGGGGTTTGAGTCAACTCTCAGTGACTTTACATTTCTGAGGAATTCAACTCTTTCAGAATGACATAGGAATAATCAAACCCAGACATTGATTTCATAGGCTGAAGACAATGTTCACAGATAAATCATAAGTAAKCAGTTGATTGGTAAATCTAGTTATTGTTGATCTCTTACATTACATATACAAAGAGAGGAAATCTCTATTTTTTTAGGCAAAAATATGTGCTAGCATATCTAGCTTAACATATCACTGTAGGTAAAATAGTCTGAAAACATAATAATTGGTAAGCAATAATTGAAAAAACATAGCGCTCCTTCCATTCTAATACTTTTAAGCTCCYCAATGAATACAGCCTATTTCACAAGGTTAGCAGAAACAATTGAACTCCGATGATAGGTGCAAATACTACAGGTCTGTCTCTAAACCAAATTGGAATCACAGACTACATGTCTACTCTTAGTACAGTAATAAACACCAGCAAGCAATCATTACATCCAATTAGGCTGAGTACTTTCCTTAACTGGGTCATTTACCAGTCTCTCTTGCTCTTAAAAGTAGATTAAATGTGTAAACTTACATTTAATTACCTGTAACAGAACTCTTATGGGCAACATGTTGGAGTGTCCTTAATTTTGTTTTAAAATAAAATAAAAGAAGGGAGATCTAAAATAAACACAAAAAAGGTCTAGCTATTTCCTCAAATGATCTTTTGATCCACGGACTGGTAGTGGTAGTACAGATGTGTACAAGATGGAGTCACATTCATGTTTCTTTTGTGAGCTTTAAATTGTAACATAAAGGAACAACTGTGAAACAGAATTCTGTCCCATCTCCTCCCCACCTCCATCCTCTCTAACTTTCTTTAGATCGGGGGCCAAAAGAAAGAGATAAAAAGAAAAGAAAAAAAATGAGACAGGAAGAACTTAACAGAACATAGAGACCTGAACTCAAAACCTATAAAAGTCTCTGGGCAGCTGTAAGGTAAGAAGTAATGAGAAAAGTATTTGAAACCAGCCCATGCTGCTTMGGATGATTCTTAGCTCTCACCTGTCTCCAGAAGGTAAACCCCAGAAGGCTACAGGCTCTAAGTCTCTGTATCCTTTTCATCACATCAATACATCTTTAAAAATCATTAGTATATAGCAACACTTTCTCCCATTTTGTTCTACGGTGAAAAAATGCTGCAGCTGTCCTTCACACAATGATACCAGACTRGATAATGAACACCAAAGAGATACCTCATCTCCCCCACCCTATCAACACAGCATAGTCCAAAGCTACAAGGCAACGTGGGGCAGGCATTGAACCCCAGCTCGGAGTCCTTCAGCCTTCCAGGGAKGATGTACTTCAAACCTGGCAGTGCTGATACAGCCTCTCACTTCTGAGCAAATGGARTAAGATCCTGCATTTTCAAGCTGGGACTTTCAGCCTGCAGCTCTGGATGGACACTCTGGCCCTGCTGGCACTTTCTGTGTGCATGTTAAGTTTGCCTTGTTGTGCACACCAACACCTCCTCCCTTCACCATGGAGGTCAGTGCACTGAGGGCCTGGTGCTGCAGCTATGCAGGGCTTGTCAGAAAAAGAACCAATTTTTATGYGTGACATTGGAGTTATACAGCACCATAAGCAAGGTTCAAGTCAGCCTCATGCTTTGGGATCTTTCTATCAAGTATTTTAACAGTACATGACAAATGATGCTGTATTCGAATGAATTCAACACRTACCAAAGAATTCTCTGTAACTAATAATGTAGAAGTTGTTCATCCTTTATTGATATAATAAACAAGTGACCCTAAAGAAGTTACAGAGCACTGGTCATTTATGATGCTTTTATATGTCTACAGCATGACATAAGTAATATAAATATTAATTGTTTTCCATAATAAAAAAATCCAATAAATAATGGGTCTCTTCAGCAATAAGGCTGAAATTCCCTTTGCAGCTTGCTAAGCAAAAGTGTTGATCACGATGCAGAGCGCTGTCCCTCAGAGACARCTAGTTCATTTTCAGTAGAACCAGAGAAAGAATATGATGCCAAAGATTTTGAATCTCCTGTGGCTTTAGTCATAGTCCTATAGATATCYGTAGATATCCGTAGGGGAAATGACTGTGCAGACCCTATTTTCCCTCTATCCTAGGAGGTAAATGAGACTTGTCTTCCCTTTATAGCTCTCCTCAGACACATTGTACCATTAGCAGGTCAAGAGCATTTTTATTCAGAAGTCACATTTGTAGCCTCTCACTGCAGTGTGATTCATAGGCTTAGAGATAATAGGGGAAAGAAGGTTCATTGGAATCAACTTGCACACTCATACACATCAACTATTAGCAATGATATAAAATTAAACACTACTTTTGCACACTGTGTGTATCCTCTGAACCTACATCAAAATCTCTCTGCAATCCTGTTAAATCAACACTACTCCTTTGAAATAACTCTCAATTTATACCAGCATGAGATTGGACTCAGAACTCTGTATATAATTGCAACAATTGTAAAAAATGTAACAATGTCGACTAATGCCTCATGAACATCTTCTACGGGCCAAATTGGTTTGTTTACTTTATCAAAGGTGTAGAACACACTTAAATGTAATTATTTTCTGTATTATCACTGCCAGTGCCAAGAGTTGAATCTCTATTTYTCATATTAAATAATTTTTAGCACAAGTAAACAGAACACTTTGCTTAAAAGATGGAGAAGCAAGAAGTCAACAGAAAATACTAGTTCTGCTTCAGTTTGTTTCTAATAAAACATTTTTAAAATATATGTATGTGCACATATATATGGAAAAACTGCCCTAAAGAACAAGCCGCTGAATTTTTCTGGCATGTGTCACAATGTTTAAGGTTTAGAATGGCAATGAACTCTGTTGAAAAAGCCTTACAAGCACACAAGAGTATTGCCATTTGCCCGCCAGGCACTGATTTCAGAGGCAGCTGAAAGTGCACCCACTGAACTGCCAGGAAACGCTGCTCCAGCCCGGCACGGCTGCTGGAGACATAAGGTTGWGTTCAGAGCTCCTTCCTGGGACTCTGTCCGGCCTCAACAGGGCTGCAGGACTCGGGAAAGGCAAAGGATGAGAAGTCATAGGCACCAACATCAAGAAAAGGTTCTGCAGGTATTTCACCGATACGACACAATGACTGTGTGGCAAGTACTACAAAGAGCTCAGATCAAAACCAGCCCTGAAAACAGGAGAGWTGGGTTACAATAAATAAAGTCAATAAACTGTATGACCCTGGGCTCTGTGGAGAGCAARCTCTACCACAGCTCTGAGCCACACYAGTGAGCACAGGATGACACAAAAACACATCTGGCCGTGGATATTTACAAATTTAAATATCTCTCACTGCAGTATAAATCCTACATGTATTGCTTTGGCCACTGTTTATCTTATTTGACCCTCACACATGAAAAACCACACCACACCATACCATTCCACATTATTTTTTGAGCTGTATTAGAATTGAAAATACAGACTAATATATTTCTACCAAACAGGTAGCCAAGACTTGTAAACACACACAGATGAGAGCTGCAATGTCAATGTCCAGGGTAAGGAATTCATCACAAAGGTGCATCTGGGTTACACAGACACACGTTCCCACATCTCCTCAGCCTTCTGAAATCTGGCTATGGGGACTGTAGAAAAATGAAATGTCTTCAGCTCAGAAATCAGACCCTGTGTGCACTTCACTTACTGTTTGCACTGGCCCCCACAGTGACAGGAAACAAGTATGCTTGTACTCCAACTTCATGGTATTCTACAGATCTATTTTAAACCACTGCATAGCTAGGCCACAAAACACTGTCCTGTGGGACAACCTTCTGACAAGTATCAACCTATAAATCACGTCAAAGCAATTCCTACCCAAAAGCTTATCAGGGCATTGRCTAAAAACAAAACAACACAAAACAAAAGACAGAGAAAAACACATTATAATTTGCTTTTGAGTAGGACAAAAACTGTATTCTGCCTCACATTTTTCATACATTAAGCATATTGCCCTAGCGGGGTAAACACACCTGTCAAAACTTGCAAGCTTTCTTAGCTCTACCTCGGTTTCAGAGTGGTGAACACAGAAATCACATCATTTAAATAAATGCCATGTTACATGACAGCTTTTTTTATGCTACATGATAATCTGAGAAGCATGGGTTGTCAGTGGAGGCAGAAATGGGCCCAAGGCACTTCTATTTCACTTGAGCATCAGTAAGACTGAAAAGAGAAGGAGTGAGCATTAGGTCACTACAGAGCAGCTCTGAAGGAGATTTTTCTTCTGGGAGAATTTATATTTAGTTTCATAAATAAAATCAGTCCATTGGAWTGAGAGAGACAGCCTTCTCTAGATATATTACTAAAAATAAGTTAATGTAGATATATATTTCTCCTTAAAAAAAAAAAAAAAGAATAAAATACTTGTTACTAGTTGAACATTGCTGAGGTAATTATATCAGAGAAATTCTATAGCATTGCCCTTAAAAATTCAAATTACATGTAGAAATTTCAATTTTTCATCCTTCTAAYGCGAAGCTGAGCTCTAGAACTTCTACAGGTTTTTTTCTTCTYATTCTGTATTTGTAAGCCTCATGTTGCCTTTAATTAAGATCTCCCCAGATTATTCATTTATTTTTGAAGAATAAAACATGCTTACTAAATGAATTTTATCAGACTTTAACAGGTTTTAAATCTATGTAGAAGGTGCCACTGCAGTGGAGGCCAAAATTTGTTCTAATGTCAATGAGAAAATACTCTGCTCTTAAAATGCCAGTTGAAACAGAGCAACTCTGCTGTTTTCCATGGAATTCTTTTAAGGGTTATCCCAGTCTAAGATAAAAATGGCCCAAAATGAAGTAGTAAATTTTTTTCACACATTAGTTGTAGATACTTTCTTAGATAATTAAATACCCCAACTATGATCTCTGTTAGTATCATGTTACCAGTTTAAAAGTATTACTTAACCATTGATATAAGCAGGATGGCAAATCTAGCACCTTTTAAAGATAACGTTGTGCACCTTTTCATGTAAATTATGCCACTCTGATTTTTTACAATTATTGACTACACAGTGGATTAAATTCATTTCCATACAGTTACTATAATAGCAGTTTTGACAAAGAGTTTYTGGCAAGAGCTCTCGGATCATGTGTTTGTGTATGAATCCCTTTAAAGCATGGCAGTCCCATACGTGAGCCCATAAAGGTAACCCAACAGGCTTTACAGGGCATGCACTGTCATTTAATGTAAACCCCAATGTTGTAAAGTCAGGCTGCTTGAAAAATCAAATAAGTAACAGCAGAAAAATAAAAAATTTCCAGCTTCTTTCTCTGCAGAACCTTGTCAAACTCCTATCACTGCCTGTCAATCTTGGTTACCTTTCCTTACAGTATTATTTCTGTAGTATTAATTCGCTGAATAATTCAATTTTAAGTTACTCCAAAATAATATCCAAAAGGACACACTTATCTTTTTAGAAGCAATAAAACATTTTAAAATCAATCATACTTTATTTGGCGCATACAGTTCAACTCATGATCTTTTAAATGTAAWGTGAGCTCTTGTATTGTCATGATGACCACCAATATATGTATTAGAAGAAAAAAAATATTATTGCTCTGAAGRGTTTCCAATCTGAAAAGCAAGGTTGGTAAGCAAGTAAACAGATATGTATAAGTAAGATATGGACACTCTGCTAATATAATTAAGTTATGAAAAGTTATGAAGAAAGGCAAGAAGCAGATACTGCTTTAAGAACCACACAAATATGCAGGAAAAAATCTCTGGTTAGCCTACAGAGTGAGATCATTTGAACTGCAACTCAAAAATGTGGAAAAAAATGGAAAATACTTGCTATTKGTTCCTTTTAGAACCATTTCAGTAGAAAACAAATACTTAATGGCTATTTAGACAGTTTCMCTGCTTTTTATTGCCATCTTTTCCTAGAGGAAATAAAATCAGATTAAAAAAAGAAGAGACTTCAATATTTTTAAAGAAAATCTTTTCCTTTTTCTATGGAAACAAAATTAATGCCTGTAACTCTCAACTTGCCCAATTTGTACTTTTACCAAGCTTCTACTCATCTTTGTSTAATCACTCTTCCTCTTTCCCCCATCCTTCTCCATCACCTGTTGATTTGTGCTGATTAAAGCAGTGACTGAAGTGTCTAAGGCTGACCAGGAGGGTGATGGTCGCCAGTGATCCTAGCCCAATTTGGATTTTTATGCTAACTAAAACTTTGAAGGTTTCATTCTTTTCCTWTATAAACACAAATCTGAGCAGGTTGCTGCTACTCAGGGGCAACAGTGAGGAGCAGGAAGGAACAAAGCTGCTTGGGAGCAGACCAATGATGTTTGGAGCAGGATCATATTTTTTTTTTCCTGATTTTATTCTTAAATACTTGTACATTTGCACATTGAGGATAAAACAGGAAGAGTGGTGCTCTCCTCCTGTAGCTCTAAGCTTTCATGAGCAGGTCTCTGGTTCCCTCCTAATCCGTGAATTCACCGGTGCCCCCACCTCCATGGAGAGGATGCTTTCAGTCCCCATCCATGTGTCTGATTCCAGCAAAGGCTGTGCTTCAACCTGAGCCTATCCCTAGAGTTTGCCYTGGCCTTAAAGAACCAAACCTCGCTCCTCTTTGTTATCAACTTCTACCACATTTTAATGTTTGTGCTCATTTCCCTCAGCTATTTGAGATCACAACTTCACATATTCTCATCTTCTAGACCAGTGCAGAATCTCCTCCAGAAGCCAACACACAACACATATCCAGTACAGWCATCTAAAATGCTTTATTCTGTCCCTCCAAACATCTGCTTTAACTGCACACACACAGAAGATCATTTTATKTTTTCTGTATGCTACTTTTCACAACAAAACTGTGCCTTGATTTTTGAAATGTTTAAGCTATCTAGTTAAGCAGGAAATCAAAAACAATTCTAAGGTATTTTTACATTTGGTTTCACCCAAGTATAAAAATGTCAGTGCAAAAAGTAGATACTTGTATTTCATGATGCGTCAGAAATTAGAAGAAAATTGCATTTTTTAGTATTCTACTAACTAAAGTGTTTTACTGCTTAMAAATGGATTTTCATATTTTTGTAGCAATTTACAGCAGACAATAGGTATTACAATCTAACCCACTGCAATTGTGTAATTTTTGACCAAATTGCTGTTGATAAATAATGCAAGTATTAGGTTATTAAATTTTTTACAATTAGGTGACTAAGAAAACTGTTTATTGCCTCCCGTTATACCCTCTGTTAATAAGATCGTTGTTGCAGATGTTCATGTATGCTGCATTGATGTTTAATGGTGCATGATGCTCTAGGTGGTTCCCATAACCTTGCTTTGTCTACTATGAGCTGACTCAATTGATATGATAATAGAGAAAAGAGGTCTGAAACAAGCTGGGCTGTACTGGCACAATTTGCATAACCTTTAAATTTGCCATCACTTGATAGCCAACTGCTCCTAAAAATTCTTATTCAGTTGTCAGTGACGACAATGTACTGTACAAACAGCATTCTGCAATTGGACAGGTGCGGAGGGAAGAGAGGGCATGCACAGTTTACTGSACTTTTATATCTATCAGGAAATGTACTTATTATCAAATTTATAAAGCCAACAATTTGCAGCAGAGTTCTGCAGTTCCATTTTTGATCAATTGCTATTAGACACAACGCATGGCCTGGCATCTTTTCAGGTTCACAGTACAATATCACAGTGTCACATCACAAGGGATATAAATATTTGGTTCCATAGACTCCTCTCTGATTTAGTTTTGACTGCTAATCACTGGGGCAGGCAGAAGAATCAGGATGGATTAGGAGGGCTGTGGGGGGCACAGGGTAGCAGACTACAGCAAAAAAACCCACTGTATGCAGCCTCCCAAACTTTCAATCTGGTTTCAGACTACTCTGTGCATTCTTGGTGAATAAACGTTAGTATTATATCATTCAGAAGGTATAGCCAAATCATAACAATGCAAAAATAGTCCATGTTTACTCTATTCACTAAATCTGCTGTCTGTATATGCTCTATGCCAGGTCTGCTTACTTTACTGTCTTTATTATTCATAACAAAGAAAACAACTATGGTGAAAGTGAGCCCACTTTCATTCAAATGGGATCAACTACATAAACATTATTTTTATGGCATTTAGAGCTTTATATCTTTACTGCCACTTCCCAGTCTATAATATGCTCAGGTGTATCAAGGCCAGATCATTGGTAACAGAGTGACATGCATGGCCTACTTTTCAAATATGGCATTTAAATAATTTCCACTTTCCATTATGTCTAAAACCTACTTGTGGAGATCATTGAGCCAAACTGATCATAAAATCTCACAACTCCACTTTTAGACAATTAACCATTTCCAAGCATGCTCTCCAATTAACCTCCTACATGCCCTCAATGTTCATTCTAGATGTTTTGTCATCCTACACAAAAAAAAAAAAAATCCAAGTCCCTAAAGTCAGGCAAAGCAGAACCCATTCAAATCTCCCCTTTGTCTGTTTTTCCCATGAGCCAGGATCTCTGCTCTGTCCCTCCTGGAGTTAAGGATTTGTCTTCCATTCAGCCATCTATTTCCCACAACTTTCATTGTCTGCAATTGGAYGCTACAGCAGAGAAATTTCTAATCAAAGGGTGAGTTTCTGCAGTTAATTTTCATCCAGGGACACCATACATACCCCCATTTTACTCTCCTTCCATTCTGTGCAATTATTACACAGGGACTATTTGAGCAGGCAAAGATTAGGGGCTTGCAAACGTAAGTTCCATCATTTATGGCAAAAGCATGACACAGATAGCTACAATTTAAACTTTTCTACAATGTTCATTCAACTGTAATCACAAGATGGGAAATAAAATCTCTAAATTAAAGATGATAGGCTACCAGAGTCTGTAGGGCACCTTCTGAGTACAGATTCTGTTGTTCAAACTCCTCTGTGATGATTTGTTATGAAGTGAACTGCTGCCTGGTAAAAAACAGGCTAACACTGCCAAAATAATGGAAAAAGATCTTCTACAGAAAATAATCTGCCTAGGTGCCAGTGGTCAAAGGGTGCCATTCCATGTGCCCCTCACTTGAACCACACAACAAAGAAGACACCTCCAGGTAAAATGTGTTATCGAATCTTTAAGCTTACATAAAGTTCGCTTTTTCTATAACCTTTAGGTAGACTACAAAAATTGAACTGCAGGTTCCAAACAAGGTACAACACACAAAAAGACACAYGGATCAGTATAGCTCATTAATATTCATGAATGTTTTAAGTTCTCCATGACCATAATCAATATCCAATGAAGTTAATGAGATCTTTCCATTGATTTCAAAAGACACCAGGTCAAGCCTCAGAGACAACAACATCACATTCTCCCAAGCACTCCCACTGCTAACACACACTTGGAGGATTTTCTTCTTCCCATCAAGAATTTCAGGAACAAACAAGAGATGCAGTCTTATTTCAAACTGGTTTCATGAAATGAGCAATATATCATTATAGAGGTCTATATGGAGCATTTATTATCCTTAACTGAAGAACAGCCAAGGCCCCAGTAGCTGCCTGCAYTGTTAGTGCCAGTATAAGATCCATAAATAAGACAACTGTTATTTACTTATGGAAAAACAAAAAAGGCCTGAGTCTGTCATCCTCCCAAAAGCTTGAGATTTTTGTTTTAAATTTGGGCCCTGGAAAGCACTGATTCAAACTCTTATGTCTTTTAACACATACAAGCCTATCCAATAGATTTAAACGTTGGTAAGTAGAGTTTTAAGTTCAAACTGGCCTTGACCTTGGGCAGTATGACATTATCTGAAAACCATTAATGGTCTGAAACTAAAGGAAAAGCTCATTAATAAAAGCAAAACCGTACAAAGGTACAAAGGCAAAACAAAAAAACCCCACAATAACCCCAAAACAGAAAAAAAAGGAAGTTTTATTAAAACTATTGATCCTGACCTAGGGCACTACAGACATTGATCTTCCCACATCTCCACAGGAAAAAAAAAGTTAAGCCAACAAATTATTGATCTATTATGAAACCTGCTGAACAAGCCATACATTTAATTTCTTACAATGAAAAAAATAATCACACCAAATTAGGATACAGAGAAAATCTATTTGTTCAAAATTATTGGTAAAAAACCCCRCTATCTGATTAATTTCATCAAGTATCCATCCTGTTAGTATGATTTGACCCTAAATACTGGGAGGTGAGAAGTGTACGCACTGTAAACGTTTAAAGCTCTGGTTTCAGGTTTCAACTCATTAAAGCATATGCTTTTAAGTACAAATGGCTAGTGTCCAATACTGAATACTGCAGGAACATTGAATGAATGCACAGAAAAGGACAATAGTGAACTTAAATCTTAAAGCACAGTTTAATAAAAAGTGTCTAGGATTATTATTTTTTACAAAACAGAACACTGCAGTTTTGGATTTTYTTCAGTTTTTTTCAAAAACTCAGAAAGATATATTTAGACTGACATAACACTGTAGGATGTAGAAACATGATGCTGAAAAACTGAAAGTCACCAGAGTTCCCTGTTTGGTATATGTGGAGAGGGGTAGGTGTCATTTATAGGAAACAGGGATAACCTTGACAAGGTTGCATCAATTACATGAATATGTGAAAAGCCCCACTGAAATTTGGGTCGGTTGTTCCACTTCCAGTGCTTCCCAATTACTGACTCTGCTGTTTCACCATTTTTTTGGTGGAGTTCTATAATAATATTGGTGTTATCAGCATATGAGATGTTAAGGGATTTTTTTTCCCTTCTGATTATCTGTCTGTGGCTCTGTCCCCTTATTCTTTGCTCTTGGCTTTGCAGGTATCATTGTCAGTATTAACAGCTAATGTTGAAGCTACTTCTATCCCAACTTTGGAACTACAAATGCTGTAGCTAGGTGGAAGTTCAAAACACCACATTTTATGCCTCAAAGTAAGGCTCWCAGCAGCTTCAGCCAGTTTGCAGACACGGAGCCCCATCCTTGTCTCCTCCCATGGCAAATGCTGCACGCTCCCGTCCCATGCTGGCACCAGCAGTTGTGTGGACACTGCGAGGAGCTGGTCCAGAGCGCTCACCCCCTCACCAGGCAGGTTTCTATCAGTCTGTGCAGACTCATCAACTGCCCCATGTGGGTGGAAAAGTGCTGCCAGGGTAGGGGGAAAAGTAGGGGATGGAAATGTGCACCCTAGGAGGAGCCATCAACTTCTGATTTTCCTCTCAGTTTAAAAATGCCACGGACCCAAGCATCACAAACTTGTGCACTGAGGACCATGTAGCCATAGAATGTGTAAGCTGAACTCTCATTCCTTCCATGACTGCTCAGAAGAGTAGGGGCCTGTCCTGGTAACCACAAGGTTTAACTACTACCATTCTCTTCTGAAGATTAGTGGCAGGCAGTTCTTTTGCTTCATGGCTTGAGTCAACAGATTAATAATGTACTGATGTAACATTTTTCTGAACAAATACCTCACAACTCACTCAAGTCACAAGGAAAATGATACAGGTTTTTAAGTATTATAGCCATTACAGGAAACACCAGAAATRTACGGTAAATTAATTCTGTGTGGGTGCTCTAACTGAGGAATAATATCCAAGGGAAAGCCACATTTATAAAAAAAAGAAAAAAAGCACCGCAGTGTACAGGTATGTTTTTTCCAGAGCAAGAATGTCTACTTGGGATTTAATGGCACCTGAATCAGTATCTTACTGTAAATTCATTCAATTTTGCTCTCCAGAGTCAAGCAAGATAGACCTCAAGTGATTTAAAAGGTGGCCTTACCCAAATCCCCCTGCCTAAGTCCAGTTTCAATGCTAACTGTGTGTACCTGCTCTGGAGTACCTGGCTACATACACCATCTCTGAGAGAACCGCCAGTGYGGCGTGTGCCATCTTCTTGTGAGACATTTAGATTCATTTGGGATAGTGAAAACAAAAGTTGAGTGTGAGGAATAGCAAAAGTGTCCAAGATTAATGGGCTAYAAAATTCTTTGTCAATCAATGTAAAAAAGGTGCCCATTTAAAAAACAATTCTAGCTTTAAACACAGTGATGGGCACTAAACCACAAATTACTACACCATWAAGAAAATTTGAAGTTTCAATAKATAATTCTATGAAAATGTCAGATCAATCATCAGTAGCAGCCAGAAAAGCAAGTAAACTGTTGGAAATTATTAAGAGAGGAATGCAGAGCAAAGAAAACAACAGAATGAAACCACTGTGGATTTCTAAGGAACCTGCAAGTTGAATTCTGGTCCCCCAGTCATGGAGAGTAAGCAGACCTGAAAAAAGGTACAGTGAAGGGTGGCCCAGAGTGTCAGAATTATGGATCAAACACAGAACAAGTAAACAGAATACGAAAAGAGTCTGGAAAAAAGACTAGTGCAGGAGAGATAAGCAAGAGTTCTGCAAAATCAAAAGGAAGAAGACATTGTACATGCAATGATTATGGACTGGTCGTGCAATACAAGCAGTTGGAGCTAGCCAAGAACATTCTTAAGTGCCTGAATCCAAACAAACATGGGGATGTCTTTCTTTACATAACACAGACTCTGTGACACTCATTATCACAAGACATATATAATAAAATTCTGTTTTGGCCTGTTAAGCACAAAGACAACATCTCTAGCCCACAAATCCCCGCGCTACATTTTGCTGGAGCATAACTATCACTAGAACTATCACTCTATATTTGCTCTGGTTTTATCCTCTTTTACAAGCACCCACTGCCATACACTGTTGCAACCATCACATTAGAGACACGCAGACCTTTGGTCTGCCTCAGTCCTGCTTCCACTCTTTCATGCTTTATTGCCACTCCAATACCATACTGTATCTATTACCTAAGCAGTAGAATTTCTCTATTATGTCTCCAAGAATCCTCTTTAGAACTACAGTATAAAAACTGAATTCCTAAATCTATGTATCTGTATCTGAGAAGTGTATATAGCAATTCTTGTGTGTAAGAATAAAAACAGCTTAGTTCTAAGGAATGGAGTAGGGACCCATATTTATTGCCCTTTAACATGCATCTTTCCACAGCTTAAAGGGGCAATTTTTCCTCAGAATGCCAGAATGTAAATTCATTTCAGCACCTGAAATTTGAGCTGGGTTTGATAAGAGGCACAGTTTTGCCTTCAATATTCCTTACTACYAGTGATTACACATGAAAAGGGGATTTCCCAGCTTCACTCTCAATTTCTGGGCTAAAATGCTGTATTAACATGGCAGTCTAGAAAAGACATCCTTTCCTTAAATCAATGTGAAATTACTGAAACACACACATGTGCCTATTTACACAATGCATATACATTTTTCAAGATGCAACAGTTGATACACTTTTAAGTTCAGACAAGATACCCGTGACCAGGAATTCACGTTTTAATAGTGCTTCAGCTGTTTAATAAAAGGCCCAGTCTTCCACTCCCATGCAGCATAAAAGCATGAATGGTCTCAGTTACAAAAAGGTATTACCTTTTTTGCTATTCATTAATCCATATCAACAAYTGTAAATAACTAGTTTTGATTTTGTGGTTTTCTAAGATACAACTGATTCTTTTGGGCTTTCTGGCTCACTTGTTAAAAGCATTAGGGAAAATTTCCTTTTTTTCTAAGTCACGTTTGTACTTGAAACTTTTCTTTATATTTGTGAATATAGACAGATAGGGAAGAGTGAAAGTGTGTAATTGTTTGAAAAAGAGAGCACATGATAATAAAACTCAATGACTATTTCCCTGGGTCTAAGGCATTACTCCTTAGGTTTGTATAAATGCATAGGAAGCCTAGTCAATAAAAAAAAGGGCGASTCAAGGTTTTCCTGTCTGGAAGGCCAAGCATGAAAGCTGTAAGCAAGGAAGAAAAATAACACCTTTCCTTGCTTCTTAGAGAAGAACACACCATCCWCAGTAACTTAAAGAAAGAGGAGCTGCAAACAGACCTGCCATAAAATGTCAGCAGTGTCAATAGTAATAAATACTTCTGTGTTTTATAGACAGACTTACAAGGTAACATGTTGGTCTGCGATTGCAGCACAACCTGACAAGGAAAATCTACTGACCTCTGTTTAGAGTGAATTGTATGCTTGAACATCAGCCYTCTTTATTCCCCTCAAAAAGCATACACCATCATGCTACTATGATTTAAAATTCCCATTTCCATGATTGTGATAACCCTTCTTAAACAAACAGTGTAAAAAAACTCCTAAAATACTTAAGAACAAACATATCTTTACAACATAAAAGGAGTTATGTAATTCATAAAACATACTATCACTCATCATTATTTCAATTTAGATTATAGTCCTATTGAAACATAGAAACTTTTAAATAATATATCTGCATATATAACCATAAGAATGGTTGTATTGGATGACACTGACACCCACTTAACTCAGTTTTCTGTTTCAGACAACATAGAGAGGCAAATGCCTAATATTTCTTCAATATCGAAAGCTTGGTAGGCAGGCTCTAAAATTTGGTAACAGTGCAAGTTTTATTGTAATTTGTAACTTAACATAGYACTTGTAGCTCTATACTAACCACACTGCCCAGGTTGTTTTATTTATGGACTGGATAAAACAGTGATAAGACACAGAAATCTACAAAACTGTATCTGTATGCGCTATGTGGTAGGTGCATTAATAAAGTTTTAGGATGAGCCTCTCTCTTTTTCCYGCATTTGCCAGCACTGCTAATAGATTCCCTGAAACACCTCAAGTAATGTGTCCCAGAAAATGAAGATTTAAGTGGTTAGTAAGCTTGACCTGAGTTGGCTTTAATGCTTGAATCCTYAGAAAAATCCATTTTTACTGCCATRTTCTAGCAAATGAGGTTATTACAAACATGCCCTTAAATAGAGGTGGTCCTGCAAACACTGGGGGGAAAAAAGAATGGAAAATTCTGTGTTCACCCCTGAACATGCCAGATTTCATCATTCATAACTTGAAAAATGYTGAAGTGATTTTCTTCAAATTTGGATTGTTTTTCTTTCCTCTATTAAAGCTATAAAACAAGCCAAGTTTAAAGTTTGTAGCTTCAGCTGTTCTTGAATTATGCAAATATTTCAATATAAAAGCATTTTCCATTGCTGAGCTGATTTTGCTYGGACTTTCTGAAGATTTGGGCCAAGACCTGTCACAAAATGTGTCTTACTAAAAGTAATTTGTTTAAAACTGTTATGAGCAACTCTGTAAAAGGGATAGCTTTYACAGCATTTGATTCTGACAAACATTAGAGCACACATACAGATATGACATGTATGTTCCTGCCAGAGCTCGTGATTTTTGGTGCATTTCTTAAAAGCTCCAGCTGCTGCCAACTTCCCCTGCTCTCYCCACTCATGTATTTCTTGTGGTTACAGAAAAAAAAGGGCTTGATTTGTGMAATGTATCCTATAAGCTTAGTTAAACCTCAAAACTCAGTCAAATCCAGCATCTTAGGCCTGGTAACAGGGATATGATGGAACAAGGCMGTGGTAATGGGAGCAGAATTTTCATAGTCAAGTAATTCCCAGGACAGGTGAGCAGCATCCAYGTAAGAAATTAACTCAACACTGTTCCTCAAATAAACTTTCTTTGAGCAAGTCCATAAATCCCATTTTCAGTTATCAGTCCCTTTCCCAAAGCATTATCCTCTGCACTGAAAGGTTTTGTCACAGGTGTCTCTCACAGGCTGTTTTTTTCCAAGAGCATTTTATCAAAATTCAGTYGTGTTAGGGACCAATGCTAGAGAAAACGACAATCTTTTTGCCAGTGCTCGTTCTTAAGGTCACTGAGAAGGTCCAACACCTTCAAGTTTTTCAGTAAAAAGATAAAATTTGACAGCGAAAAATGCACCTCTGGTTGCCCAGAGAGTTTGCACATATTCCCATCCCTGGAAACATTCAAGGTCAGGCTGGACAAGGCTTTGAGCAACTTGTTCTAGCTGAAGATGACCTTTCTCACTGTGGGCGGGTAGGACTAGATGACCTTTAAAGGTTCCTTCCAACTCAAACCAYTCTGTGATTCTATGACATGGAGAGGAAAACCTCACACCACAATCATTTGCTTGTGCTCAGTGKAATCTTATGAGAAGGTGACAGTTAATTTAGGCAACACTTCATCTGCCACAGCTCCWATATGCCAATCCTAAACACTCCTTTCCTTTCCTCTAAACCACACTGATCACACTCAGCTTGAATTTAGGCTTGCCTCTTCCTTGCAATTATTCCTACTGACAGAGAACAGGAAGGAAGGGGAGAGAAAAGGGGCCTTGGGGCTGGAGTACTGTGACGGAGCAGATCTGAACAGACAGCAGAAGGACCCAATGYGCTCCATGATAAAGACAGAGAAATTTTTCCTCTGAAAACACAAATAATTCCGACAGCCAAAGAAAGTGGACTGACAAATGGGAATGGCTTAGATTGAGACTGCTGATGCAGTTTTTGCTTCTCACTGTTTCYATGATTTTCTCCAGCTGTATGGACCTCTAAGCTGTCAGTCACTCCGGACCTGAGTGGCTACAGATCGTGGTCTGTTTGAGGTGAGCCACCAGTGTTTTTGGTTGGTATTAAAACAATGTTGTATAAATTGCAGCAATTCATGAGATGACTGAACATCTCTGCAGTATGGCCAGGCCAGATTTGTGGAGGAGGATGTTTTTTCAGCTGTCTCAGTCTAAGCTCTCTCTCATCTGCAAGAACTATACTCTCCAAACTGCTTGGTCAATCTTTCTTTTTGGTAATAAGCTGTGCTTTTCTGCCCTACGCTCTGCTCCTCAAAAACCTGTTGACCTGTTGATACTTCCATTCCCTGGCATGTCAAGGAATCAAGAACTGTTGCCACAGYCCTCTCCCCATCAAATAGTCCCCTATCAGACTAGCCGTATCTGGCCTTCTTCATATCACACACACCTCTACCCTGCCCTACAGAGTCCGTGTCATTCTGGAGGTATCATTCTGTGCCYCTTCATGAATGGCTTGGTAATCTGCAACAATCCCTTTTATCCATCTTAYTTTCTCTCCTTCCAGACAGAACTGTATCCAAGTTTTTCCCCTTATTATTTCCATAACCTGATCCTCATTCAATCTACACGTAACTCGTTAAAGAGGTGCACCTTTCTCTCGTAACYCAGCCCCATGGCTGCCTTGTCCTGGAACTTCCTTAACAGAGCCTTTGATAGAATGAACAGAGCTCTGTGAAGGATGCTTTCACAGCCTCTGTGCTGCCTGTCTTATTTTGCCATGCATGGGGCTGGGGAACGGAAAGAAGGATGGTGGTGGCCAAGTGGCTGTGCCTTTTCACAGAGTGCAGCCTGATCCCGTCCAGACACGRTTGGCCCTCCCGGCTGCCAGGGCACTGCTGCCTCACATTCACCTTGCATTGGCCAGGACCCCCAGCACTTCTCTCCAGCCTCTCCTTGCCCAGTCTGTACACACAGCCAGGGCTGCCCCATCCCAGGTGCAGAATCCAGCACATGCCCTTGTTAAACTTCATATGGTTGGTGATTGCCCATTTCTCTAATTTGTCAAGGTCTCTCTGCAATCTGTCGAGGTCTGTCTGCATAAATATGTTGTTCAACATAATAAATATGTTGTTGTTATTATTAATAACCTGGACAAAATATAAAGCAGAAGGTATGAACAAGCATACCCACATCCAAAGCTGACTTTGCAAATACTATTTTAATCTAGGCACAAGTTCTTTGAGACCTAAAGTTTCCTCAGAAAGGCAAGATGAACAAGTACACACAGCCTGCTTTTTCAAAAACTGTACTCTCCAGCATTAGAAAAAAGAAAATAATTTTATACTGGTAATTCCTAAATGTAGTTATTCTTTTAAAGATCAATTAATAACTTTTATACTTTCCACTGCAGGTTTGAAACCTAGACCTAGTTAGTTTTGAAATAAGTGTGTTAGCAGCACTCTATGCCATTCTGTGCTATCATCATATGCTAAATTAAGGGACACCTTTTCTTTCTTTCAGTATTATTTTAATGTGAGGAGGTGGGAAAAACATGGTCCACACCAAAGGAAAGGAAAAGGGGCAAAACAATAACAAATTGGTATCTCTTCTGAGAATTGCCCCACAGGCCAAACATTTTTATGTTCTTAATCATTATTAAATGACTTAACATGACACAGAGAGCCTGGCAAATGATTGCATCCTGACATGAGAACGAATTACAAATGAAATGAAAGATCAAGCTGTATTAGAGGACTGCCTCTGGGAAATGAAAATCTTTAATTCTCTTTTATTATTGACATTTATTTGGCTGCCATGAATAACAACATAGCAAAGAGATTCAGCTATGCTTGTGCACTGAATAGCTTATCCCACGGCTCAAAACTGCCTTAACATTTATCATGTTTGCTTTTGTAGCTGACACCATTGCATACAGTCTCTATCCATCTCACATTTATCATGCATATAAAGTGCATTCTCTAATTTAAGTTCATTTCATAGCGAACAAACAGCTAAGATTAGCAAGTGTCAGTCCTCAAATAAGCTCCCGGTTGTAAAAATATCAAAGAAGGGATTAATGGATTTGTTAACAACTCCAGTTTGAAGAATAAAAAAAGTACTCAGTGAAAATTAAATAAAAGCACAGGAGGGTTACATATAAGATCTAGGTTTACTACATTGTTACTAGCTGATGTGTAAAAACATTTTTATACTGCTGTTTTTCAGTCAATGCATAATACTCAAGTGGAGTGCCTCCACATGGCCCATTCATATTAGGCAGTAACTTTCTGAAAGGAACACTTCCATCATCATTCAGTGAGATACACATACCCAACTCTCAATGACTGCTTTCTATTTCCTTTAAAACAGTTTGTAGCTAACAAAATAGGGGAAGCAGCAAACTATTGGAGAAATCATTCAAACTGCTGCTAGGAATGATCTATATAGCAGTGACATACCTGCTTAGTGCCTAGCCTTGAAGCCACAGTCTGAAGCCAATTCTGATTTTGAGGAAAATATTGTATGAGTAAGCACCAGTCCCTCAGGTGCAAAGCTTCCTCTATTTCACTTGATTTTGAAAGGAGGAATTTGGCCCAGACTAATAACTTACCTTGTGAAGCAATGAACTACTAAAATGGCTCGGCGCAGCACATGTTTTTAATAGTTTTATTTAGTCTAGAAGCATAGGTGGACAGAATTAAAGAGACTGTCAAAAGGCAGGCAGTCATGTTTATAATGCTTAAATCTGCGCGTCGTACATCATCAATTTAGACAGCAGCAACTACTTGTATCCCYGCTAGAACACCTTTTTCCCACGTACTCCTTTGAGAGTTGAAGAGCAGACGGCTGAGAAAAGCTAAAGTGAGACTTTCTGCTCAAAGCAAAAAAGCCTGGAAATTCACTTAGTACAGGATTTCACTTCCTCCTCTTCGCAAATGTTTAAATATACTACACTGTTGCACAGCTGTTCTCAGCAGGCACAGTGTATTCTTGTTTGCAGCAAAGATGGCTACACAGATAAAATCTCAAGTCATAAAAATCTGAGCAAAACCAACTGGATCAATATTTTAGATCTATCTTATAAAAATGTTCAGAACTAAATTCTCAGGCATTCTTGTGAAACTGTAACTTCTTAAATTCAGATTCTTGAAACAATTAAAATCATCAAAGATGAAAAACATAGAGTAACATCAAAAGACAAACGCTATGACTACCATTTAAGAGTTAAATTTGTAAAACCACAACTTGTGATCGATTAGTTGGAATATTTACAGTGAGTGAAAATGGAGATTCCAAAAACATACCTGTAGCCAATATAGTGTCCTCTTTGCCCTGGGTAAAGACTACGATTCGCTGCCTTTTAGTGTTCACCTTCGGCAGGGCTTGTGTCTTCCGGGCTATCTCTTTAATGTCTTCAGTCTATTAACAGAGAGAAAGGAAATTCTTATTACAGCATACTAGAGTGGTGAGAACTTTATTAGCAGATCAAAGATTTATTTTCTTACAGCCAGGTATAAAAGAGACTTTACCGTCAGTAGAGGAAGACTTTTAAAAGGAGGAATACTTCATTCTCCAAAGGGTTTATGTGGTACTATGAGAGCATTTTTTTTAATCTTGATAATGATAGTTCAGCTATTCCAACCACTGCAAAACTGCAAAGCTAACAAAGGAATTACATAGCATTTCGTAATGAGCAATTAGTGGGTTTCTTTGCTGCTGACTGGATTCTAACCATTCCTATCAAAAAATTAAAAATAAAATTGGTATGAGAATACTTTGGATAAACTCGGAGCCCAATTTTCATCCAATTTAGCCAGTTTTATCCTATTATAATACCTCTGACTTCAGCAGGATTACAAATACTTTCTCTAACTTCTCTACAGGAACTGGTTCCTTCAAGCAAACTGCTCACTGCAGCACCTGAGAGGGTGTGCAGCCCAGKTCCCACTAGTTGGTTGCAGAGGTGAGATGCAAGGAAGTGAAGCAAGGAAAATATATGCAGTGGGGCACAAAACACCATCAATTTTCTGAATTAAGGTTAAACTGCAAAAGTTTCACCGATATTTATTTTAAATGGATGTGGTACTTCACTGTGCATGTAGCTAGCCACAGAGGAACTGGCATACTGAACCAAASCTCTCACTCATGCAGTGTCTTTGACACCAACAAGTTTGGAATGTTTAAATTAACACAGCAAACTCTAACAATGCAACCTGTCATTAGAATATTACCGTTTCTATTTTCACAGTCGCCCTATGATCTGAAACATAAGGGTTTCAATTTCTAATTGACTTAGTTTTCCATCTAATCTATAATAGGTATTTCTGTTATTTGTATTAGCATCAAACCCTTTTATAATGCTACATGGGAAACTTTTGTTCACAGATTTCTCTTAAGTCAGTAAGTTCTACAAATTAACTTTGGTATATGTAATCTATTTCTTGCCATAATTTGTATTTTTTTTCCCAGTGTTAGGAAAAGTAAGTATGATTGTAATTATTCTCTGTGCTATCTACCAGGTCCCCACTTTGTTCGTATCTGTGTTAAATACTACGGTATTTTTGTCCCTGTTTCCTCTTTGTACAAGGCACAAGGAGTGCCTAGCCTTAAATATATGAAAACATAATACTATTTTCTGCATTGCTTTGTGTACTGTTTGTTATCCAAACTAGTTTTTTAACACTRTTATTATTACAGACACAGAATATGCCTGGGTTATATATTTACCAGCACCCCTTCATGTGAAAATTATCTGCAACTTTTCTGCAACACTCATAGCCTCCCTCTAATTTCTTCCCTAACTCGGCTAGTCAGTGAACGCACTGATTTATACTCATTTGACAAACATGAAAATAGTTTCCCCTCATTTATTGGTCTCTTTACTTATTTTTAAAATACTCTCATATTTTTCATTTCAATATAGAATACGCTCACTTGTGTGATTTCTTCCTTTGTCCTGCTTAGACAGTTAATAAATCTTTTAGAAGGCAATGTCTGCTACCAGAGAAGAACTGAGGACAGTAACAGGGGCCATCTTTCCACTAATTCTCAGAAGGTAAGGTAACGAGTCCCTTAAAGATGCCAGAGAAAAAAAATTGAAATTGCTGCTCTTCTGCTTTGAAATATTTTTTTGAGAAGTTTATGAACAGGAGGTATCAGCTGGCAGAATAGGTTGTCAAATATGGCATGGATGGAGAATACAGCCCTCCAGTTTGGTAATACGCAGGCTTACCATACAAGGGTTAACCTAAATTCTGAACTACTTCAGGCCTTGGTAATTAAGAGATCTACAAACCAGAAACTGCAATAAAGCATGGTGAAGATCAAAGGAAACAGGGGAGAGGTGTTTAGTTTTTTGCTAAGTAGGAAGTGGCTACTGGTGACTTTATTAGGCACAATTTCAGTGGAGTAAAGCAGGCACAGAATCAAAGAGCTTGAAGATATTTGTACAATATATTTACATGCGCAATGAATTTAAAAAGGAAAATGATGAAGTTATAATAGGAGAAAATGGCATGATCAAGAGATGATTTCTTCAGCTTAAGGAAGAATRAAGATTAACTTAGAAGAAAAGAGGACCCTGAGGAAAGAGATTAGTGAAGAATGATGGTAAAGGATGAAATAAAGTAGACAGGGAAAGAAAGTAAAAAGCACATATGTTTACAGGAAGAATTAAATCTATAATAAGCATGTAACAGTAGAAGGAAAGTATTTAGGGCGAAAGGGTAATTTTTTTTAAGAAGTCAAAATTTTGAGACAGACTGGTTTGGAGACTTCTGTCTGACTTCACAGACAGTGTCTTCTGTGGAAATTAACTTGATCATTTTTAGCCAAAATTACTTCCTCTATATTTTTTTTTCAAAGAAAATGAATAAAATAGAACTTCAGTGTCAGTGTTTTGATGGTACAACTAGGACATTTTAAAACATGTGAGTTATTTACAGTTTATGACTGCAGAGGTACCCTGTACCTTATTTCATTGTCAGGCAAACACCATGAAATGATGTCATCTCCTATTTCTGTTCAGAATAAAAGCCAAAATGTATAATACCTGTTTAGCAGTGACTTGCTGCACCTGCCCACTCACTGAGCCTTTCTTCTATGTCCTGTGCCTACAGACATGGCTGAATGATACAACTGCACTGCTCTGCAGTCCTAAAGCCCCTACACACGCCCCAAACTCACAGGGTATTCCCACACAGCCTGTTAGACCCTTCCATCTGATTTAACAAAGCTGACATATAAACCTCACTAAAGCATGAGCTGCCTGTTGATGCTGCACCTAATAAGCAGGATATATGCATGTGAAGAAAGCACATCAGATATCCCAGGATRAGACATATGAAAAGCACGTGAAAAACTGCATCCAGCTAGATCCAAACCATGTATTCTGATTCCTGCTTCTGAACAGATACCCAGTAGTGGGACTATCATAGCTCTGACCTGAACRGGCATAAATCCACTGAAAACAGCAGACTTGTGCAGTGTACCTCGTTAACTTGAAGACCTAAATCTGGTYCAGGGTAACAAAACTTGCTCTAATATGATTCCCCAATGAACATGTACTTAGAAGAGACCTCTACCAARAAAAGTTATTTTGCATGGCAGCTGCTACTAACCCCTTAGACCTTTACTGTTCCATTCATTTAAATTTACCTCGGGTTGACAGACAGAATTGAACCCTAAATTTTATATTAAATTAGTATTTTGTTTTCTCTGTACAAAGAAGAAACAGGAAGTTATCTGTTTGTAAAAATAAAACCTCCAAAACCTTTGTTATTTGAAAATTATTAGAAACATTGTTAAAATATACAGTATATATATATACATATATATATGTAGTGTGCATGTATATAGGTAGTATGTGTGTGTGTATATATATATATATATATGCATATATACGGTATACATATAGTTTTAAAATGTCACAGAACATGAAATTTACAAAAAACCCCAACCMGACAGTGATGCTCTCTAGGAAGAGACAACATTAGAAATAATATTCTACTTTTGATTATTACAGATAGATGTTAAAATAAATATAATAAAATGATAAAGTGAAGAAATCTATGGTCTTCAAATATCGTGATTGATTCAATGAAAATACCTTATATTTCAGCAAAATACAGTGGAAAACTAACCGTGGGAATGGTGAAGCATAAAAATTAAAAATTTGAATGGAATTTCTCTTATAAARAAAAAACCAGTTTTGTGTCATGGAGATTTCCATAAAAAGGTTTTATCTCTTCAGAAAAGTTGTATATTTTTCTGAAGTTCTCTTAACTGTAACTTCTCTATTTTGAAAACCTTTCATATATATTTAACTCATTCCATATTTAACAGATGAAGTTAGTACACAAAAGTGTTAAAATTACTGTGAGGTAGAACAAAAAAAAAAAAACACAAACAAACAAACAAGCTAGTCACAACTGATTTCCTATGCTAAAAAATTTCTGATTAACAACTGAAAGTCTTTCCAGGTGGCAATTCAACTGCAACCACCAGCAACTTTTAATCACTTCTAGGAGAAGCATCCTCTTTATTTCTGCCCTGGTCAATCAAGTCCCTTCTTTTAATTTGCCATGTTTTACCAGTTTTCTATTCCCAATATAAAAATCAAGCTTTTGAGAGTTACTGGAAATGTTTCCTGGTTTAATTGAAAGACTAATTGAAGGACTTTGAGTTTTTTGTAAGGTATTTTATTATCAGTGATTTTAAATTTTTTTTTGCCTCCACAGCACAATAGGAAAACAAAACTGTGGGCACTTATCAAGTTTTWCTCATCTCTGTCAGCAAACTTGACATGTGAGTCGTTGCCAAGCAAGGGAGTAATAAGAGATAAGATCATAATCATTGTGCACTTTACTGATATGCTGTAATCAAATGTGGCAGATTTAGGATGTTCAGGAGGAACTGTGCTAAAATCTCTAAGCAAGCACTAATGGAAAGGTTAATATGATGGTAGTTAGCAGACACCAGCAAAAGCAGTTTGTCACTAGAGCTGAATTTAAACCAGGCACATTCAAAGTCTTTAGCTCAAGGGGGCAATAAAAATATAGACTGGGTAGACTTAATACACTACTTCCTTTCTTTTTATTGTCTAGCTACCAGAGGGTACCAATAATCTCTTATGCTTCATATTTTGGAGGCATCTGTGAAATTCATTCGTTAGCATAAACTCAAAGTGTAKTTTTATGCTTAACAATACGGATTATACAAATGAAAATTGACAGTGATAAAAAGTCTTGATTTCTACAAAGCAGCCACATGAATTTGGGAAACATAAAATGAAATGGGACAGCCCACAGTTTTAATAGCTAAAACAGTGATGGCATTGATGTACCTGCTGGTGTATGGCTCTAAAGAAATCTAAATTGTAGAACAAAAGCTGTCATTCTCTCCCTCTTTTTTTATATGCAACCATCCACACACAGAAGWGGCACATTCTTAAAGTGATGTGGTTTGAATTGCGCGGCTTCTATTATTTATGCAGAATGGGTGTTGAGCAGTCAAACTCCTCTCTATTCTTTTACACTGCAAACAAGTCAATTAAGGTGGGTCTTATTCCAGTGGAAAAAACAAYATGTAAAAAGATTTACATGTGTTCAGTTCTGCAATTTAGATTTCAGTAAGATCACTTACTATCTGCAAAATTAGCACAAGCCTTGTCACATTAATTATAGTATTTAAAACCTGCCTGTTTGAATTCTGTGTTAGAGACCAATAGCTGATGGCTCTCCAGATTAAGCTATCTGAACGTAGCCAGTGGGAATTACTAGTCAAATAAATACCTTGAGAAGATGAAATCAAAAGCTCTGCAAATCACTGTAAAATCAACAGTATTTACTTCATGAAAGTAGAGGATCAGACATTTTTAGAGCTCAGATGGAAAACACGAACTCAAATATGTTTTGAAACACAATTTCCACACTAYCTTTTCCAAAAGCAGCTGTTTGTAGAAGCATGGTTTACATTAATCAGTACCTAACAATTTTATATACAACCTTTCTAAAATTCATTTGCATAATGATAATCCGCATATGGCAGGGTTTAAGTTATTTAAGCGGTGTTATATTTCACTATTTAGTCTTGCTTCACCACTGCTTTAGCAGTGAATCCTTCTGGAGTGTAATGCAGCTAATGAGGTAGCTTTTTAACTGAACAAACTGACAGGTCCCATATCTGCAGAGGCAGCTTGAAACCGTGCCCAACCTCTCGGCTTCCCAAGAGGCTTTTCAAAATTCAATAAATAACATCTGTAGGCGATGTTGGGTGCAGACCTAGCAGAGTGCGTCATAACACTGAGCTGGCAGAACAAAGAAACCATGACGACTGCCAAGTTTCCATGGCAACCGCTGCGAGGCTTGGAGAGTATAATAGCACATCAATCATTGTCCAAAAGAACTTCATTATCAGCAAGAAAAAAACCTTTAGGATCTGTTTAGTGTGCAATTGTGGGTTAACTCACCTCAAAGCCTTGCTCTCTAGCAAAAGTGGCAGCTTCCTGAAATAATAAAAAAAGAACAGTTAATTATAAAGTGCCAGATAATGAAGAAATAACACATTTTGAAACTCATTCAGCCAGTTTTCCTTTTACACGATTATCTCAATATAGCCATATACAGTTGTTCAATTCTGATAGTCGCACCAAAAGCTTCCCCCTCTTCCCTCAAGCCCAACAACAGCACAATGTCAACACATTTCACAAGTTCAAATAAAGAAGGTACAGTATGTTTTTTTCCAAGAGAGGAAAGTTACTTCTGGAAATAGGACTTTGACTAGAAAACCAGACAAACATCCTTCAGACATATTTTTAATTGAAATTATATCATATTTCCATTTATGTATGGCACTTCATGGAACACATATTATCAGGCCATTTTAAAAAAATCATTTGCCATCCACAGTGCATTAAAAAACCAGGATCACTAAATGTGTTCAAACCCTTGTGGTAGAATCAGATGTACATTTAAAAATATTCTGATGTCTTAATCACTGCTTTAAGCAATTTCACTATGTTCTTTTATTAAAAACACAAAGGAAACATCATGGTATCAGAATGTCCTCATGTCTTATTTATATTAATTGGTGTGATTAAAATCTATTTTGAAATAAAAGCAAGGGCAGGGAAGACAAAAGCAATGCTTTTCTCTTACTCACATTCTATCCTAACATTGGAAATATTGCAGAAAACCCTTGAAGTCTTTATGTTTTAACTTGCATTCTTCCAGATCATCTTTGCCATGTGATATTAATAGAGGGATAATCTCGAGCCAAAATGGTGAGTTGATCTAACTAAACAGAAATAACCACGGTAGCAAACTAGTGCAGTGCCCTACGAGAGGTTTTAGTGCCTCAGAAAATACATTGTTGTGGACCWACACGATCTGTCAATTTGGGGGCAACAGAAGAATTTGAAGTGGGTACAATTGATTATAACAACAGTAAGTTGAGGTTAATAAAATGTGATAAGCTAAAAAGCACAACTCCTCAGGCTGCTTCACTGCAGAAACATAAGGCTGACCGGGTTACCCTTAGCTGATGTTGACAGAAAAACTGAATCATGGTCCTGACAATTGGGTGCGGGCAAGGTTAGCCACTTTGACAATTTACTTACAATTGAATCCCTTCTTGTACATCACACAGTCAATGACATTTGCTAGCCTGGCTGTCAAGAAGGAGTGTAGGGTTCAAAGATATCATGCAGTGTTTTCCTAAACCAGCATGTGATTAACAAAGCCTATGCTCGTATGAAAAAAGGAGCCTGCAAGCTTCCATTCTGAAGTGAAGCACTTACAATGAACTGCAACACAATCAAGAAAGCCTCAAATGGGACCGTGACACATAAAAACAAAATAAGACAAATAAAGGAGTGATAAGGGGAAAGAGAATAAGAAAATGGACTAAAAATTATGTCTCGCAACCAAATAACTTCTTTAACCTCAGGTTTTTGGTCATGCAATTGAAATTGGAACTTACACCGATCTGTCCTAAGGGATTTCTTTAAAATCCCAATGCAGCAGGACATTAACATCTGTGTTAAACTATTGTCTGGCCAGGAAGCTGGACATCAACACATGAGATGATAACTGTTACAGTGAAGTGGTGCTTTCTTGTGTGGGAGACTTTGAGAGAATTCATCTTAATTTTCTGTACTGGGGCACCCACGCATAGCACATGTGTTCAGGAAGACCTGGCCACATTTGTTAAAAAGTATCTCATCCTCAGATTCTCCTGAAGGAGCGTTATCTTTTAGCCTGGTCTGCTGCCCAGCTACATGAATAATGGCAGCCAGCATACAATCACAGATTTTCCTGCAGTTGACCTCTAATCTAAAGGCTGTCTGAACATGCCAAAGAACAACAGCAATCTTAATTTTCTTCTATCCATTGAACCTCAGAACAACTTCTGAGCAGCTTATTTCAGTCAGGATTGTGCCTATAGTCCCCTAAAAACTAGCCTCTCCCAGAATGAGATCCCTTTAAGAATTAAGGCCCTTCCAGTAAAAAAAAAAAAAAAAAAAAAAAGCTCAAAACACACATTTAGATTGTACACTTTGGTGTTTACAAAATGCTGAGAAATGTGAGGCAGACTCTGATTGCCAGGGACAGTTCAAAGTAAATTAACCAGATAAAAGCGATGAGAACCTTTTAGTATCTATTCACAATAACAGTGAGAACAGGAAACAAGCAGAACCCATCTGTGCAGCCCTAGGGCACCTCATACTGAGCTTCATGTCTCTAATAAAGTAGTCAGGTTAAAATCTAAGTGGCTGTAACATGTGGAGACTGCTTGGGTTACAGCGGCCAGCCGGGGCGTTCCCTGATGCAGGTGATAATCAGTATGATAATCACTATATTTACAGGCTTTCCATTTTATATCTGACATTGAAAATCACGAAGAAGGAGGGATTAAGGAAATAAACAACCTACACAGAAGCTTTACCGCTCCCCAGAGAATGCAGCATTTTCATTCATGCGTGACATGCGACAACAGCAGAGCAAAACAGCGACAGAACAGAATTTTCTTAGGAGGCTTCATTTCACATCAGGAGTTCTTTCAGTTTTGATAAACTTTACACGTTATTCATTCATTACTCCAACTCAGCATAATCAGAGCTATTTTCTGTTACTGTCTACAGAAGATTTCATAAAACCGTCTCCCCACCTTATCACTGTTTCATACTAAATATATTAAAAACTTACATGCCCTTTTCTATGAAGTATTTTTACTAACTGTGACAGCAAATTTATTGTCAACACCTTAAGGAGAAATAGGATTTGTTTTTATTTGTGAAATGTCTTTTGGCTAATGCTCTTTGAGGGAAAAAGTCTTAAGTACAGTCATGCTGAAAAAACCTGTGTTACTTAATGAGAGTAACACAATGTCACCAAAGTTAACACACACACCCTCTCTTTGCACAATAGTGAGCAGTTTACACAGGAAAGCGAGATTAATTAAGGAGATAACAATAAAAAAGACAACTTCCGTTAGTGCTGGCCTAGCTGTTATGTTGGATTTTGCTTGCTAGCTGCAAACTATTTCCATTCTTGCACGTATTTTACTGCTGTTGGAGTCCCAGCTGAAAACCATTTCCATCCTTGCGTGTATTTTATTGCTGTCTGAGCCCCAGCATTCAGTAAAAGGAACTGTTTATAATCTACACGCAGGCTAATTTTAACAAGACTTGTTAAAATCCTGAGCCCTTTTATCAGCAGCAGTACWAACTATTTGTTTATAGGTAAACAGAGACATACCCTTGAAACACAGAATCCATTAGCATCTGCAGTCCTAGGAGTACTTGTTAGCTCTCTGTGTTAGAATACTTTTATGACTATAGAATTAAAATTGCTCAACTTCAATAACTGCATGTTCCATTTGCCATGAGAACACAGAAGGCACACTACATATTACATATTCTTGACACATACTTTTTTCTTTTTTTTTTTGTTTTTTTTGGTTTTTTTTTTTTTTTTTTTTTTTTTTTTTTTTTTTTTTTTTTTTTTGTTGGTACCAAGTTTTTATGGTTACTTGATCAAATTACAGACAAAATAGGAACAACATGCATAGTGGGTTAAAACTAATTCATGTAGGCCAACATAAAACTCATGCAGTTGTATTGAACAGCATTTAAAACCATGTATTGCCAAATTAGTTGACAAAGGCTGTTTCAAAACCACCAGCAACATTATTATCTACAATASGCATTTTAACTTTTGAACGGAAAAAAAAGGAGCACTGAAAACTAAATTTGCATTTCATTGCCCAAATCAACATTATCTCATAAAGAAATGATAAAACAGCAGGACAGCAATGATACCCTTGCACACTGAATGCACTTCCCATAATTACACAAAAAAACAAATGCAAGGGACACTGAAGATAATCCCTCCCCTGCCATCCTTCTTGGTAGGSAAAACATCTCACAGAATAACCTCAAGACACATGATAGAGTACTACACCCTGGATTTGATTTACTGTTTTTAATTGGGAGATTACTGACAGGCTTTGAGGGAGTTCCTCCTTCATTAACAGTAAACTTCCTGACTTACCCAAAATAGACCCTGTTCACATTTTCAGGAACACCATCCTCTTTTCTCTGCACAAGTCTGTGACTCAGAGGGCTCAGCCCAGCTCATGAATCAATGCAATCTCAAGCCCGCTCACAAATACAGAGTATGTGTAAGCGCAGAGGGAGATCCTTGCAGCCCAGTGCAGAGCAGAGTGTGCAACAACAAAAAGAAATAAAAAAGCAGACTTGTGTGGACGTGCTCAATGAGAAACAGTAAAYGACCATGAGGACCATATACTTTGTGTCTGCATTTGATGGGACAATTCCTACTGGTAACAACCATGTTTGATTATAATYTGCATAGTACTTCCAACACTGTACCTAACATACCTTTCTAAACTGGAAAAACCTTCTAGAAGTAACTCTTAAACATTTCCTTCATTTCCTACATTTCAGAAGTATGGATTGTTAATGTTCTTCTATTTACATTGTTTCCTTGAACACACTGAATGCTAGGATAATCTTGCTCARATAATTTCCTTTTTTCTTCAGTACAATAATTTACTACTATTCATCCCACTTCTGAKTTCATCTCCGATCCTGTCGTAACTTTGTGTTCTTTGTATCCTGCCTTGCTTTACTACAGATTGTACCGTTTGTGGCAACAAAGTTACTTTCATAAATTCTAACATGAAAACCCTGTTATCTAAATCAAACGGAAGACAACTGAAATAAGGAAATAAGGATATAGAGAAGACTTTTGTACAAGTGATGTCCACTGATAAATGCAACTTCATTCTGTAGAAGACGGATTCCAACAATGAAAGTTGTTTTAAATTGACAACCTCTTTTCTTAGAGGTAGATGCTGAAGATTTGTGTTTCTGAAATAAACATTTTTATTGATGATTTCCTAAGGACAGTAGACTTGTGAAACAAAAACCAAAACCAAACAAAAACATCATGCATTATTTGTCTCACTGCACTACAGAGACRTGAAAGTCTTCTGCTTTATTGCTACACAGCAGAGTTGGTGGGGTTCTTCTATCAAATCCAGGTGTTCAATGAAGCCCGTGAATGTGCAGCAATGTGATCTGTCTCTGTACCATTTTTCCTGTGCATGCTTCACAAAGCCAAACTAAGGTAAATATGACTTTATTCCCTGTCCCAATTTTAAGAAATTGATGGATTCATATATATATATATATATATATATACATACACACACACACACAGAGATATCATAGCAAATCCACAGTTCTTAACATGGTGAATTACCAGCATACAAGAACTACAAGTATTTTCATGCGATGCAAATAGTGGTGATGTCAAAGCTGTGGTAATGACGATCATGACCTACCTAAGGAATCAGAGGTAGATTCTGCTAAAGCCTCTGCTGATCAGTTGAAAACATGATTTCAACAAATGGTGCTATTATTCTGCTGTTTAACATGAGTGGATAGAAACTCTACAGGACACAGTTACAGCTGGATCACTAACCTTTAGTGCCAGCAGTACATTTATTGTAGTTAGTGGTAAGATACTCRTGTTCATCTTCATTCAGCATTAAATAGCTATCATTGGTTACTCAAAAAAAAACCACTGTAGATAGTCCAATCCAGCCTTTTATATMGTTGTAGTCTGATTTAGACAGGCATTACTTTAAGGTCAACTATTACCACATTTCACCGTGTAAAGGCAATACAAGCTCATATGCTTTATTAAAACACGGCCATTTATAAAGGCATTAAGGGCTCAAAGGCAAATGTAATTTCATGCTTTTCCTTTTTTTTCTTTTCCTCAGMGACAGTTGCTTTAATATGGGTCATACAAGAGTTTAAGAACAGAAGACAAAAGAACCACCCAGTATATTTTCTGAAACAAATGATGAAATTCTGCTACAGCTGRGAAAGTTTGTACTATACTTGGGGATGTATTACATGGATGTAATGCTTCAGTATATTTTTTTGTGTGACAACACAGAGGACTAACTCTTGATTCAGTCAGTAGTGTAAACCTGTTCATGTTTCAGACAAGATCAATAAAAGTGGTCACAGAAAGCACAGACCCTGCACACAGCTTGAGAATCAACACTGAGAACCAGCAAGCATCTACCCCTTGCTGGTTATTACTGAAGAAAGCACAGCTGGCATCAATTGGATGGGCAGATTATCATAAAGCAACACTTGAGGTGTTTTTTACCCCACTTTCCTTTTCTCATGAGCAGTGCCAGACCCCAAAATAGTTTTCTTTCATTAAGGATAGACAGTGAAAATTCATATAATATCCTAAAGTATTATTTCAGCCTGCTCCAGAAATACTAAAGACACTGGTAAATATATGTACACTGCCTTCACCCAGTAGCTGAATATATAAAATAATAAGAATCAGTTCAAGTGAATAATCAGAGCAAGTATAAATACCATATGGGGTTAAAGCTGTATTGTTCAAAGGGGGTTCTGGCAGAGTACCAGAGGGTTTTGTCTGAAAAAGCCTAGTGTGAAATAATTGAGAAAGCAACATATTTCCTGTCCTGCTTGGGCTCACCCTGGAGTGTCTGTATCATGTACTATTCATTAATATTCAAGCTATTTATTCTCCTATTCAGGTTATTACCAGAGCTATAGTTCCTGCCAGAATTTTCTATGGAAAGAATCACCCTGAGTCAGAGCTTAATGCCATTACAGGGCCTGCAAYGGCTGCAGCAGGGATATGCCTCTGAGCCATTTTGAAATTTTATGATGGATAAAGTGCTATTACTTACATCTCTCTCTTACATCCTCACCTAAAGAACTGAACTACCTATGACTCTTGTATGTCTGTTTCTCCTCAAATATAATAAGTATTAAATTAGTGAACAATATTTTTTACACAATTTCTCTACACAAATGTCTGTCTCTGCCTTAAGATTAAATGCATCATCAGAAGAGAGGGAGAAGAAAAATAACCACCCCTTCCTTAAACATCACTGAATCAGGAGAACATAATAAAGATGAAAACAAGTATCTTAAAATTAATAGCTAGAAGATAAGAATTTTATTTGCATATAAAAACAAAAGATGTGTGAGGTCTTTTGAAGTCTTTATTACTGTTCATTGAATGCTCCCAGTGCTAACTTTCTGGCTGGAGGGTGACAAACAGAAATAAAAGATTGCCTCATTTTCAATGAGGCCTTCTATGATTGTAACCACTCAAACTAGCCTGAAATCAGACAAGACATTCTCATCTTGTAATTTCAGATGAAGAGAATAATCAGATACTGCGCTCAAAGTGCTAGGATCCAGCAGGACTTGTCTCTARTCCTTGTAAAAGGTTAATGTATTTTTAGCAGTGAAATTGAGTTGTTTTATATACTTTGTGCAGTGTGATGTCATGCACAGCCATTCAGAATTACAACTGAGGCTGTGGTACTGGGAACTCTGTAAAAAGCAATCATTGTGCAACATTTTTCATGTGCTGGGCTTTCTTTGCCTGTTTAGCAAGAAAGTAAGTTGCTCACTGCAATTTTCAGCAATAACGCTAACTTTTGAATTGATCTTCAAATTACRTATTTTACCCTTTCAATGAATTTCAAACCCAGTTAACTTTAAGATTCTTACTGGAGTTTCTTGTGCTGTGTAATGCAAATTCAATGATGCATTTATCTCTGTTCAAGATATGAATACTTATGATGAATTTTGTTTTCCAAAATTTTCAATTTTCAACTGTAGCTACTTTATGGAAGAAAAAACCTAATTCTCCATCTCTACCAGCAGTGCTCTCTCACAACATGGTCACTGCATGGAAAAACAAAATTTCAATCTGACCACAGKTAGCTCACTGAGGTCCTGACCGAAGAACATAAGCTCTAATTCCAGATGTGACTAATGCACTATTTATCATCTTGGACAAGCTGATAATTTCTTGGATCAATTTTAAAAGAATCCACAAAAGCTGGAATTTAACTGCTTTTGACCAGTAAGTGTTGAAGGGTGAGGGGGTTTGGGTATGTTTATTCTTTTTCTGTTAGAAGCCATCCTAAACTTGAGACAGGCTARAACAGAGGAGAGATTGAAAGAATAGTCAAATAATGAAATTAAAGGGGTATGATTCCAACATATTTTAAAATGGTATTACAAAAGTCACGCAGTGGTTGAGATCGGGAGGGGTCTCTGAACATCACCCAGTCCAACCCCACTCCTCAAGCAGGGTCAGCTGAAGCAGCCTGCCCAGGACCACTGGGTTGTGACTATTTCCAGGGATGGACTCTCCACAGCCTTTCTGGAAAATCTGTTCCAACACTTGACCACCATCACGGTTCAGTTTCTTTCTTATGCTTAAGTGGAATTTCCCGTAGTTAAATTTGTGCCTGTTGCCTCCTGTTGTGTCACTGGCCACTGCTGTAAAGAGCCTGCCCCCATCTTATTTACTACCCCTCGTCAGTGTGYATTGATGAGATCTCCCTGAACCTCCACTTCTTGAGGCTGTCAGTCTCCCCTCCTCATACAACACATGCTCCAACCCTCATAATATGATTTATTAAATAGCTATAAGATAYTAAATTATAAATACATTTTTCTTTTGGTATAATGACTGAAGTTGTTGTACAATTTGCTATGTATTATTGTTCTTCAGTTCATAAATTCACATTGATAACTTTTAAAGCCAAGCTGAAAATTAAAATTTGGACTCAGTCCACACAGAAGAGAAATTAAAGATTCGGTCAACATTTGAATAAGAAAATTCTGGGTTTCAAGTGTGCTCTTTTTACAACAGCAGTTCTCTAAATCTCTGCAAAACAAGGACACTCCCCCGGTAGCACCAGTTGTATATTGTAAAGGATCAGAAAAATCTATCATAGTTTTCAATCAATAAAGTTTTATAAACTTGGTATAGAATGATACAAAAAATTACCATTTCCGATTCCACCATATGTGCATTCTCCACATACTTCCAGACTCGAAGAAAATTTTTTTAATCCTCTGCTATACTTCAGAACAATTACCATTTAACCTCTAATTCTGTGACTTAAAATGCTAAATTTATTTTAGGATTTGTCTCACRACTATTTTTTAATTACTGAGATAACAGATTGACATTATATTTTAGTATACATTTATATATTTGTTAAGCATTACTACATGCTCAGTGTATGTTAGCATATTGCAAATGAACCTGAAATTGCACCTGATACATTTCTTATTTTATACATGACAAGTGGAAGACTACAAATTATTCTGAAACTGAAATTAGTAGTCATAGTAATAGTAATAGTAATTCAGTTTGGACAGGTTATTTTTAGCTTAGTACTTGCTCAAGCCCTTCACTGCAGATTTCTCACATCGCCTGACTGTGTGGAAGTATAAATAATCTATTTTTTTGCTCTGCCTCTAGCAGTGCATTTGTGTTTAAATATAACAGAAGTTATTTCAATCTATTTAGTTTGCCTCACACTTTCCAACACAAAGAATTCCTGTGATTTCTTGCAAGATGCTGCGTCTCTTCCATCTTATGCAAAATCTGAAAAGGGCTGTAGGGTCAACTGAGTGCTGTTCTTTTGTTCAGACTGCATTCTGATTTGGGCTCTAGAAATGGACTTCTTTCTCTCACATTAGTAATAATTTTTTGGCCAAATATCAGATAACAAGTGAATGGGAACATTCTAAAACAGTAGTGCTATACTTTCAGAGCAGAAGCAGTGGCAATAACAGCAGATGCTGCATTGGAATTGGTTTCCTTAAAAGACAGTTATTTATGGATTTAGGGAAATGAAGAAAAAATAGGATGGGGTCCCTGAAAAGTGGTACAAATTTGTAGAATTTCCTTGGTTTGAGGTTCATTTTTTTCTTCTAAGGAGCTACAAGAAATGTAATGCTCACACAATACAATAAAACCTATGAGGTTACAAACAAGCCAGAAGAGATATTCAGCACTAACAAACATGTATACTACAACTTCCTAATTCCTTACCTCTTGTCAATTGATACATTATGCATGCTCCTCTTTCAGTCAGGTCAATCAACTYTTCTGAACTGTGCTTCAAGAAGCCACATATGATATCTACCATGCCATGTTTTGGAAAACCATGCCCTAAAATGCATTTTGATCTAAGGTTTAGAGCRTGAAAGCGAACAGTTTATTTGGAGCCTGGCTGGCTTACATGGCAAGCAGTGAACAGTTTGCAGAGGATACTGTGCTAAAAGTGTCACTTCTAAAAAATAATATTGAAGCAGTTCTTTACAAACATGGCACTTGTCCAAAGCACATATGGAACATAAATAYAACCGTAAAATTTTATGCACCAGATCTGACCAAGGTCTTGAGTGCTAATTTATATTTTCTCCGTTTTGCTGGAAGACTAGCTGCATTTGATAAAGCTACTTCATAAGGACTCTGTTCTCCTAACATTTACACATCACACATCTGGACTTGGAAAAGAATTCTGCGTAAAAGAGCCAACTAATGCAGATCTTGTTTATGTTATGTGCAATTACTCTTGTGTCATGAATCTCCCTGGGATATCAGAATGTGCTGAAGACACCCAAACAATATGTCTTCAAATAAAAGTGCAAAAGCCTGAGTGTTTCGGTTCCTATCAATGCTTTTGGTACACATGATTATGTAAGAAAATGAATGTTATTTGTATTTTCTAACAATATTGCATTTCATTTTTATTAATTATTTGTATGCAATTAGAGYTGCCCTCAGCATCTGAGGATCTCTGTTTGGATTGTTTTTCTCTCACAACTCGCTCACTGCAGCCAAGGGAACTAAGTGATGGCAGTTGCAACACTCAATTCAGTTACATAAACACATCTTCCTTGCCAGATTCCCCTGCGGTGTTCCCATTTCATGAAGTCAGTCTGTAGCATTTAGTAATGCACTGTACCAGCAAGTTTCTTTTCATGTCACAAAAGATTAGGTCCTCTGCTCCTGGCAGCAGAGCAGCATGTGTGTGAGCATCACACACATGGAATCCACCCCACACCAGGTGGCTGCAMAAGCAAGAGAACAGAGAAGAAATACAATACTTGACTAGCTACAGAACAAGAACTGGATGTCAGATTTCAGCAGGAGAAAGACRGCCTTCACCCGGAAAATAAGGCAGTTTTATTCCTAAGCCTGTTGCAGTGTCAACAAGGACAACTGTCCATTGTCTCTTCAACCATACACATTGTATCTTCAACCATTCCCTGTGTACTGAGTGCATTTGCCAGTAAAGATAAATAMAGCCCTGGGCAGACTACCCCTGTGATGTAAAGAGAGTTACACCTTTTAACATCACAGCAAGAACAAACACTATGAAAGCAGTACATGGTAAAAGAGGTGACACAGACAGAGTGACTAATCTATCACACAGCCCATCAGCTGCAGGCTCAGGGAGACTGGACAAAGTCTCCCCCCACAGCTGCCCATCAGCATGAAGCTGGGTGGTCATAATCCACTGACTTGCCAGAGTTTACCTTCCCCACAGGGGATAGGTCACTGACAAAGGCTATCTGGAMGATTATATGGGGACTAGTGGCAGTATGTCTGTGCAAGGACCAGGCACAATACAATTCTCTGGCCATATTTATAGCGGGCAGTGGAGCATCACGGAGGTCTCAGAACTACCTGAGCTACCAGGCCGAGCTGCTAATTCATGCAGAGTCACACAGCTTAAGCTACTCTTGAAGCACCAGCAAATTGAATCATCTAGTTGTGCAGTGGCCTGTCCTGGGTCAGTTGAGATGTCTTTGGCTGAAGAGTACACCTATGCACTTCAAGGACTATTTGTAAATTCCACTTGCTGCCTAGATAAACATAAAAACACTGAGCGTTCTTTTCTGAGAAAGAAATACAGAGCATGGAAAGAATCCAAATAAAAATTGCAAATAGCTGGAATTACTTATTAATGGTTAAGAATTACAATACAATGAAAGCGGCTTTTTTTTGGGATCCTTTTACACAATTTTCACACAACACTGAAGCAGTGTAAAAAAGTTTTCTTCTTTCTAATTTAAGACTTCATTTTCCTTTGGGGGCATCTGAATAGATTTAAGGAGTCTAAACAGCAGCACTGCTACATAAAGCTGGATCCTGAATCACCCAGTCTGCATATCAGGTTCAATGTCTTAGGGTGGTCAGATCAAACCTCCTGGTAAAGTATTTCTTCAATGTTCCCTACAACTCCTAGGGATAAATGTACTACCTAGCAGCACCATGTCTACTTTCCCATGCAGCAAAGCGAGATTCCTTCTTTATGAGAAGAATTCTGACGCTACGTGATGCAAGGAAGAAAAGATGAACCATTACATAAATGTACATAAATTCTACTTTTTCATTTTCATATGGAATTGCTARCGGCTGGTTTTAAGTGTTGACATGTTTGCTCAGTAATTCATGTTCCATGCTTCTCTTTAGTTAAACAAGAAAAGAACGCTCCTGTTCCAGCATAAGATTGCCCACAAGTGGACACAATACAAATCCGAGTTAAAGCTGTTGTGCTTAAAATGATGTTATTTCAGTTCAGATTCATTTTTCTGTGTAGACAAGTCTTTATCACAGGAGAATGACTGAAATGCTGGATTGCTGCAGTCCTGCAAACTGCTTTTCTTCAAATATACATATTTATAATTGTTACATGTATTCAGGTTAGCTCATGCTGCCCACACATGAGAAAACCTAGCTATAAAAAGGAATGATCTAGATGTGTGATAAGAGTTTTCACCTTTTACCTGCCTGCAAGTGGCTTSTGGTAATCCACCACTGCCCCAATAGTTAAAGCTTGGGAAATCTAGTACCTGGCTTCTCAACTTGACTGGTTAGTGAGCTGCAYGCCAAGATATAGAAGTTACTACCGAAATTCTTCAAAAATTTGGCATTTCTAAAGTAAAAGAAGCAGCAGGTGAAAATCACACCACTTTCTGTGATGCTGTTTTATATAATACTAACAACCTGTAAATAGCCAAAGGGTAGTTTTGCTTTTGAGTTCACACTTAAAATCAGAGAAGATGTCTTCCCGAACACTACACATTATTTTCTTGAAATATTGCAGGGAAGTACCAATATTCCACAGAAGACTACAGGTCAAGTATATACTAACGGAGTCTCTGCTGATGGGAGCCAGTGAGGCTTTTCTTGCAGCTTAATGGCAAAGGATTTACAGTACTAGGGATGCTAACAACCCAAGATCCATTAGCAACATAAAAYGTTCTGTAAATCAGTTGCTGTTTGTTTAGAAAAGTGTGTGACACTCTCAACTTCTACTTTAAATACTTGTGCAGAAAATAATCMCAGTTCAGGTGGCATTTGGGTATTTTGTATCTCAGAACTAGCAAAGAAGTCTGGTGACATGGTCATTGCTATGGTAACTATACTTTTGTAGTGAACATTGAAGTAAATAGGTACATAAAACATGCATAAGTTGTCACTATGTAAGTTACTGTTGCCCCGGGGGCTGCAATAATTTCCTTCCTTTAAAATCGTTAAATCTAGCCATAAATACTTGGTATCTCTCAATGTCCTATTATTTCAATAAGATGACAAGGCTCCTYGTACATAATATAGTGCAAACATACAAGCACATCAATTTATCAAAATAGGAACTTTTTGAAGAAGTAATTTATTGGCCTATAAGTAGCAAAGTATGAACAGGAATTGGCCTATAAGTGGCAAAGCATGAACASGATTCTGGCCTGAATAAAGCAAACCACTTCCAGGTTTGCACYCAGACAAGATGGAGCTATTGTGGGATTAAAATGCTAAGGCAATTTTTCTGTCACTGGGAAATACAGARCCATTTCAGGAAGAGAGCTCCACTGGACCTTCTCAAGTCTTCCCCTTATTCTTTATTTCCTCCTCTCCTCAAATAATTCACCAACAACTGAGACTTAGAATTAAAAAAGACCAAGCTGGACCCTGCCTCCTTCAGCAAATAGCGGCCATATGCAGAAAAAGACTTTGGTCCCCTTTTGTCCTCTGCATAAAGAATATTTGACGTAAGGAGGTCCTCCTTTTGTCCCAGCAGAGCAATATAACACCATGGCTTTCGTGCACAAACTTGTTTCGTGCACATAGTGACAATGAACTGATACTCRGAGAAAGGAAGTACAGTTGTCTCCAGTTTAGACCAAGACCGTAATTCTGCTAAGCAAGGGACTGGKCTACCCATGRCACAGAATGAGCAGGCACTGRTAGGTCAAGTGGATCCCTTGGGATYATTTCCTTGGCTTAGATGACGTGTAGGCTTGGAAGTCTTATGCTTCTGAAATAAAGGGAGTAGTGTTCTATGACAGTTGCGTTATATAATTGTAGCAAATGGATTAGGATGGCCCTGGAGACTGGAAGGCCTAGACAGTTATCCATGATGAGRAAAGTACAGCTGAATATGTCCTTTATAGAATACATATCAATGTACGCCCAGTGACTGGACAAACACCTACACCTTTCTAAAATAGAGAAAAACGAAAGAGAAAAGRTGCTAGTTTTATGTATGATGAGAAAGCATCCACTTTAATGTACCACTGATGTTTTGGTCATCCCTCCAATGCCAATATTAAGTTCTGCTTTTCACTTAAAGCAGATATTTGACCTCTGTTTGCTACGACCTACACTGTATCCAAACCTTWCATGCTTTGAATATATTTTCTGAGTGTACAAGAACTTTATTTATGAATCCTTTGACAACTAGGTCCTTTACCACAGATACTCCTTGGCTGTTTCCCAAAGGGTTCAACAAATGTCTTTAGTAATTATCATTTGAAATCTGACATTCGGGCTAGATTCAAAAATGGAAATTTACACAAACTATTCATGATTATTTTAGCTAATTACATCTAGAAGGWCTACAGCAGTGCAGGTAGCTCTAATATGGGATCACTAAAATGGTAGTTACCTGTTAGGCCTTGCCTCACAATTTTATAGACTGCCACATTGTAGGTCCAGGAAAGAAGTTCAAGAACTGATTTCTGGTTTCTTACTTTTAGATAGACTGTCTCTAATTAATTACATCCCTATTTGAAAAAAACCATGTGGCCACATCCTCTTTTCTCTAAAATATCCCCCATGTCTCTGCAGCTTTAGCTACACAGTACAGAGGGAACATGAGACAAAAGTTACAAGTCTAAAAAGGGACAATAGGGAACAAGATTTCCACCTACCTCCAGCAGTAAATTCCTAGATAACTCAGTCWGTAATGTGRAACTTCACATWAATATAACTCTGCAAATCACCTCCTCAAAGGCTTTATTCACCAGCAGTGCTCACACTTCATTGTGCTGTTCTGCTGATAGAGAAGGTACACAAGTGTAGGCCAACRGGCTGGTGCAGTGGCTGCTTGTCTTTTGTTCTGTTACATTTGGATAGCTGTTCTTGTGAGTCAACACCAATAAAAAACAATTTAAGCTTGGTACTACTTGAGAAGAATAGAGTTTCTACTTTGCTGTGTAATCCTTGGCCTATTGTTTGGAATCCATGGATGATGCTTTTAAAAAGCCATAATGATGATGAAGATGATAATAACAACAACAACAACARTAATACTACTAYGRATAATCAATAATAATAACAAGATGATAATACAGGACGAAAATTTACATCAAGTCAATATACAGTAAAATTCAGGGTATGAATTGATAACTTCAGTACTAAGACCTGCAAGAATGCTCTAAGAATTTTGAAATCCATAGCATGAATATAAACTCAGAAAACTCAGGGTTAGACTAATATTGAAAAGAATTCAACCACGTTAAGATAAAAGGTAAACAAGCAAGTTACTTATACATTAACTCCTACTTCTCTTGATATTATGAATGAAAACATATATGAAAAAGGTCCAGTGTTCTGAAAATATAATTCCAGCTAATTTACTTCTCCAAACACTAAAATATTTAGTGATASCAATAGTTATTCTGTAATTTTACAGATATATATCATATATATATATATATACATACACACACAGATATATTTACAGATATATCTGATGGATACCCCATCATTAGCATTCTCAACAGCTGGACTGAGACACCTTCCTGAAACACAGCTCCTTCATGGTGCTCTTGTGCTGACAGAGGACCAAGCTAACAAAGAGCCATCCACTTCCCACAAATCTTGCATCACACAATCCMTGCCATCACATTAAAAACTAATGTGGAAACACAGGGAAGCCCAATCTCCTTTCTCTCTGCTCCCCTGCATCAAGAGTTAGATATAATTCAGTTAATGTATTCTTAGCCCACAAGTTTTCACTGTGTTCTGCTAGAATTCAACAGTTGTTTTAAAACACAGGCACTACTATTAAAAGTTGCTGGAAGTATTCATGCAGAGAGCTGAAAAGATTGACAGTGAATTTTTTTACTTATATAGCAAAGACTAATTTGTATTTTACGCTGTTTCAGCAGTCTTTAACTGTTTTCTTCAAAATCACTGGCTCAGTGGCACCATATGGAGCATGTTGAACTTAAGGTACCAAGAATGTGTCCAAGATATATCTCACTCCAGTGTGTTAAAACATTCCACCCTGCAGCTGTCATTATAGGAATATAATTCATACCCTAAAGTTTAAAGAAAAACAGTGTAGCTTACTATACTTACAAAAATACAAGATTCTTTTGGTTCCAAGTAACAGTCAGTAAATGGAAAACAGTTAATCTTAAATMCTGCTGTCTTAAATATTTGAAATTTTAACTGATCATGAACTGYTTTAATTCTGCATGATATTTAAGACTGAAAGCAAACAAAAAAAAACATGGAAAAGAATTTCTWAAAAAAACATAGTGAAGGGACTTGTACATCTAGCCTTAGCACAGAGCATCATTACTTTTTTCCATTCACTGCATTTCTTTTAAAAATTGATATATGAGATTATGGAGCAAACACCTTAGCTACATTTTGTAATGGCACTGAACAAGTGTATCATCAGTGYTACCACATTTCACCTCTCTCTGGTAATTGCTTCTCCAGTCTTTTGTTAGTTATCTCTGTTTAAAATATGTTTCTCAGAACAAAACATACCTCTTACTCTGTTTTGCACAGTGTATAAAGCCACAAACATCAGCTACRAAGTTAATTGCTGTAATAAGGAGAGGAGATAGGCAAGCAAAAAGAACAAGAAAAAAAGAACACATGATGGYTTCTTAGAAAAGCTGTCCTGGGATGGACACAGAATTCAAATAGTCAATTCACAAGAYAGTAATGCAAGATGCTGCAGAAAAGGATCCAAAACCCCCCATTTTAACATGCCAATCCATCATCTAGACCTCTATGATATGTTTCCAATGAAAACTATTTTAGAGAATTAAAAAATGCTATTAATACAAATTTTCACGGGGCTTTCTCTGCAAAGTCTGGAAGTTGTATGAGGCTCAGGGGAACACATTTTAGAAATCCTCTAAGGTTATCTTCATGGGCAGGCAGAAATTGTGAGCCATGCTGGGGATCTCCCCTGTACATCACTGTCAATCTTCCATTCACAGTCATCCAAGRACCAAGGGTACTGATGCACACCTGAACACTGCACGCTTTATGTCTCTAGCCRGGATAATATGAAGGAGACATGTCATATTTGCAGAGAGCTTAGTGGGAGCAGGAACACATGGAAAGGGTTTTCCCAGGTTGGTTTATTACAGCAAGATGGGTGGTTGGGGTAGTTTGGAGCACAGAAGCTGGCGCTGGGAAGACAGCAGTAACTYRKWMYYMAGTAGTAAGTACTACCMAAGACCTTGTTATGCTCTCCTCATRGCTGAGACAGGCAACATAAGATCCACAGAAGTGTCTGAAAATGTGGAATTAAAATAGGAAAACACTGCAGAGTTGTACAAAATTTGCACCCCAGGCTGTGGCTGGGTATGAAGTGTTCGATTCCACAAAAATGAAATGCAAGAAATATACAAGAAAAGGAAAGCAGTTAAGGAAATGTTATGAAAAGGTAAGCATTGCAACTTACTCAGATGTTGATTTAAGTTAGTAACAGGGTTTGGACGCTTAGCACAGACAAAATAAGTTACATTTTAAATAGTTTTCAARATGAACTGGATATATTTCCAATCTCCTTTTCCGAATTTTATCTACATGAAGAATAATTTTTCTTACTCATAATCCTGAACAAAGATTTATTGCAGAAGGTCTTATTAACAGATACAAAAAAACCCCAGTAGCACTGAAAACATTTTTCAATTCTAGTAAAAAAAAAATTCATTTGAAACCTTGCTACATATTATATAAATTACCCAGTTCTCTCTATCCACCTAACACTGAAATCATTACAGTATTATTGAATGCATAAGATTTTAAAATAGAAAAATTAAGGAGTTTTCTTTGTGTTACATTACATGAGATACTGTTCTAAAAGCTGTTTCTTTGAACAACATCCACATGAATGTCTGTATAGCTTACTCCTGAATTAAGCACRTCCCTGGTCTAATAACATTGCTTATTAATCTATTTCCTACTCTTTTTTCACTATATCTATGTAAATGCCCTCCAAAGTAACTAACTTCTGTTAATTTATGCTGTARTATTTTCCACAGTGCATTTTTCAAATTCAACTAACAATAAAGAGAAACTGTTGTCTAAGAATAGCAGAGGTGAAGCATGGTTAGAAAGTAATAATTGACATTAAAGTTCCTAAAATAACCAAGTCCAATTGAAGAGGCAAAAAAATGAATGGGTATGGSTTGAATAAAATCTGTTACAATGAAGACCTTCCCCTAAGACACCTGATATCCTTACCTTAATGAAAAGATAACTCTGGGACAGGTTACACTGTCACTCCCTTGCAGACTTAAAATTTTTTCCAAGAACACTGCTGAAGATTATCTTAACACACTTAACACTTTCATCGTGGTTTTAGCTTGTTCTGCCTAAAACATATACATGTATCACTCACCCTGGGACACAGTGTTCTTGTTTGAAATATTAAAGGAACTCATATGCAAATACAGTTAATATGGACTCCTGAAACTTAGGGTTTCCATGGGTCTAAGTAACGGGTCCACCTCTCACCATTCCACAGTTCAGAATGCCCCTAAGTGTGTCCACCCAGCTCTCAGGTAAYGCTTGTTCAGAGAAGGGTTACAACTGGCCAGCATAAGGCTATGTACTTCTTCAGTTCTTTTCATGAGTTTAGATTCTAGAAGAAAGSAATTTGGTTCCAGATGATGAGTGTTCTTTTTTAAGCAGTGCGATTCAGTAGTTTGACTCATTATCGTAATTCACATATACCAAGATGCAGCTCCATCCAAATCTGGCATTTACTTTGATGTTCAAATCAAATGCATAGTGTTTGGCAACTATATATGCAGAATTTAAATTGACTGATCCATTTATTTGAAACTGGTACGTGTCCAAGACCACTCACAGATGTACTCTCCTGCTCTAGTAGAAATTCCAACGAGAGGAAAAAGACATGTTAATCATAGCTGCTCCAAAATAACACACAGCAAATATTGTGTGTTAAGACCATCTGACCGCCCAACCATGTTTCAAAGAAGGTTAAATAAAACCAGGTAAACTGATGGTAAAAGATACCTGCAATTCCATGAAATTTCATCTATTTTTCCAGTTGCAGGGAGGTCCTCCTTACAGAGCAATCAGGACTGCCCCAACAACACRTTTTATGGCTACAACATAATTTCTCATGAAAATTTCAGTTTTTAAAAAAAATCTTAGAAGAGTGTTGCATAACCTGGAGAGGTCAACAGTCTGACAGACAAAATAAACATGCCCTAGTCTCTCAGAGGAATCCCAGAGCAGAAACATGATTTATTAAAAGAGCTCCTAAAGAAAGCCTAATTCTGTGAGGTTCTTACCTGCCCTGGATAGAAAATACTGTCCGTAGCTTGGCCTCTCAGATTTTCAAAATCAGAATCCTTAAGAAGAACAGCCACAGAGGAACAAACATGCTGTTGATTGACACCTGAAGACTGGCTTAGACTCACAGGACAATAATACCAAGATCATTGATGAAGAATGAAGAATAAAATGAAGAAGTAGAATTTCTCCAGTTCTCAACAAAAATAGTGAGTTTCCCTTGACTTGAGATCCATCAATTTTCAGCATCAGAAAAATTTCAAGTAAAATTCCTAACTCCAGAAATACTTGAGACATCTTCAAACAGCCTATTCAGCTAGCAAGGCTATACCTTGATAACATCAGAACAACTTGATAAGTATCACAAAGAATAGGTTAGCTGGGGATCCTGAGGGTCTTCCATTGGAACTTGTACCCCTTTGACTTCAAGTGGGTTTCTCAAATGCTAAAGTTTTTTGCTAATCGAAAGCACAGCCCTGCTGTGGCCTAGCTCAAGAACTGGGACAGAAKTACAAGCTGAGGGCTGGTTCCTTTGTAAGGGGAGGGCAAGTCCTTCTCCTTAATTGTGGGTGGGAGAAAGAAACTTTCTACCTTTGAAATTACAGTGTCCAAATAAAAGAAACTGAAGATGATGGACACAACTGTTCGCAGAATTAAAAGTCCAGAGTACACAGCTAGAAACGTGACCAAGAAACAGAGAGGTTTATGCATTTCAAAATTTCTCCTGTCCCTGTCATTAATCTGCTACAATTGTATCCTTTAGATGGAAGCTCCTTCACCTGGAAACCACTCTAGCACAGAAAGCAAACTGACTGGTGATGCTGGTGTCCCTCACGTGGTTGCTTGTGTTGCTGGTTTTGACACAGAATATGAKGAGTTAAGGGAGGGTCTGAGGACTTAATGAGCAACATTTTGACATTACTTATTGCACATGGATTAGCAGAAGTTTTAGTAAAGCACAGGTTTAATGAATCATTTCTCTGGAGAACCATAAAAAAAAATCAAATGTAGTGACTAGGAGGGATAAGTTCTGTTAACTTAGAACAAAAATTTAAGAGAGCAAAGCAATTTCTCCACRTTGCTTCTCTGGGAGGTCAATACTTAAACAAATGGTATTGTAATTCAGAATATGACCATTAAACCTGGAAATACAGCTTAAGGAGACACTTTGATGTGGCTGCAAAATTATCACCCAAAGGATGTTATAAAAGGAGTGGCTTAAGTTTATAAATAAGGCAAGGTTTTAGAGATCAATTAATGCCTTTGGGAAAGCCATGGACGATTTTATCTCTCTTCAAGTATTTTACGTATGCTGCAATCATATKTTTTTCTATTTCTTTTTCAATAAGTATTTTTTGCTTTTAAGAAAACTCTGAAAAAAAAATTAAAATTAGCAAAATATTTTGCAACYCTTATTTACATTTATGCCCCATTTCATATGCTTCATAATATAGTGCATGAATAGCTTTCCATTCAATATCATCTTAGCTCCAAATTATAATTAAAAAATCAATATATTTTAATCAGCACTAGTTTAGCATAAGTCCATTCTAAATACCCTCAATGTGCATGTYACTGCATGAAGGAAAAATCTCTTTGAATTAATTTACTTACACATAGCGACTTTTCTATAGTCTTAAGGAAACATCAGTGGGTTAAATTTATTATAAAATGTACAGTAGAAATCCCGGTAACAGAAGATTATACCGCTAACAGGAAAGAAAAGAGGGTTCAAATGCYTATTTTTGCTCTGCTTTGTTGAACAAAACCAGAAAAATGAAACTAGTTAATTGATTTGTAATAAGATGTGAAACCCTCTTGAGGGAATAAAAATATTATATGAGCTATATAAACAGAGTGAAGGAAGGTGTTGACAGAGAAAGATAACATGAGAAAACGAACAAGGCTGAAACTGCAGTTTTGAAAAAATAGTGCTATGTAATAGTACAGAAAAATAGGTTAACATAATAATGGTATTGCCAATTCTATTCCAAAACCCCAAAACCATGTTTTCAAGATTTTAAACATCAGCATGTACTTAGACTACTGTCTCCTTCACTATCCTTCCCTCTTCTCCCCTTTCAAGAATTTTTTGTTCAGACTCAAATTTATAAGCACAAGGAGTATTAATACATACACTTTAGGCAAAAACGGTCTCTTTTATACAAAAGCCTCAGTCCAAGAACATTTACAGCTAATAWACAACTTATCTATGCATAATAACATTTAAGGCAGTCAATGACAGTGTTTCTTTGCTGTATTGCCTGGGAGACCCGTTAGCATTGGCTGYTTATCTTATCAAACGGAGAAGTTACCAGGCTTTCTCTTTCCAAGTCCTTTGTACCACCATGTATTACCCTCTCATCTAATCAGATCTAGTGACTGTGYTGCCTGAGAAAGTCAGACCAGCTCAGTGATTAACAGCAGTCTGACCCACAGAACTCACTCTTGCTMTGGATGAAAAATTGCTAAATCTGAGTAAAGCAAGCAGATGACATCATGTGATAAGRGCAGGTGAGAGAGGTCTGCATCAGCTCACACTGAGATGAGATTCATGGGGACAACATGGCACTGCAGCCTTACAATCCACTGTAAGGACTTTGTGTAACAGGAGGAGAATCCCCAGTGTATGCTGGCATAAGAGGCTTCAGAATAACCTAACAATACTCTGAATCAGAAACTGGCTACATCTGCCCCAAACAGGGCCTGAAATGTGGAGGCATTGAATTAACCTTAGCTGCACTGGAAAACAAACCTTGATAGTAACATATATTTTTCACCTACATTGTTATCTGCAAATATCTCTGTGAAACTGAAAAGTCCTGAATTCACACTGATTTAATGATGTTTTTGTGAACATTTCTGCCTTTATTCCTTTTGTTCATATCAACTGTGTAACTCAGTTTTATTCATACTCTTATTTTTGCAGTTCTTAAATTATATATTAGATACTATATGTTATACATTTTTCACCCCAGTGATCTGATTATTAAAAGGCCTATGTAGTTTACCTTTAAAAGGCTTTCAGACACATTAATATTACACTGAAAATTGAAAGCCACGTTCTGCAGGTCTTTTCATTCAGACAGATGAGTTTTGTCCAAAATGTATTCAGCAGCTGACAACATTTTAGGACACTTAACTGAAGAAAAGAGTTAGAATTCAATTTTGCTTGCTCCTGACTCTGCTCTCACTGTATGACCTTGGGCACATAACCTTTCAATTGTCCACCTGTAAAACAGTCAAGACTACACACCCACCTTATTGGTTTATTCTGAGCTTTAATGTTTATGAAGTGTTATGAGATGCTCTGGGAAGTGCTACAAAGTGAAAAGGGTTATCAATCATTGTCAGTAAAACACAAGCTGCTGAAATACCGTGGAATCTGCCTTCCTCTCTCCCAGGACACATTCTGTCTTATGCTGCACACTCTCCAGTATTCACAGTCTTAAAAGTATCTCAACACTGCACAGCATAAGGAAGGATAAATATCCCTAAGCATTCTGAGAGACTACCAGAAAATATTTTTAGTTTAAAAAAGTGAAGTCTGTTGGAAAGTATAAGCTTTGCTTCTAAATACCTGCTTGTTTTCCATAACAGGAAACAAGAAATACATTTTTTGAGATAGGGCTCCTAAATTGCTTAAATAGCTAGACATTAGCTGAAAGCAGCACTAAATATAAATTTAAATACTTGGCTCTCAATTTTCCTTTCATTCATAATGTACTAGGTAAACTATACTAAAATAATTACATGCTTATTACTCATGAATTTCARTGCAGCAGCTGAGACAATGTAGATAAATAAGATGATTAATTGAGACAGAATGAATCACAACAAAATATGTTGTTGTAAAAGGTATGGTTAACTCCACAGTGATTCATATCATTTCAGATAACAGGGCTTTTATCAAAAACGGCTGCAAGGTTGGGAAATGATTTAAAAGCATTTTATCTTAGAGAGCCACTGCAGTTCACATGGGAGGGAAAAAAAGGGGAAAAAAAAAGAGGAGAGGAGAGAAGAAGCAGCAGATTCAGTGTCTGCAGCTGAAATAGCCTTGGGCTGTTTCAGCATCCTTCCCACAGCACATCTTTAGAACACGCCACTGACATTATAAACCTCCCTTGTGCTAGAGACCCTCTCATTTTTCAGATGGCCACAATTCATTAGATATTCCACTATYGAGCAAGTTAATTCTGTGAATTAAGGAGCAATACTACAACACCATAGATGGCCTGTAATTGAAAACACAACACCTATAATAGGAAATAGGCATCGATATTCTACAAAGACATCAAAGAAAAACAGTATTTATTTTTTCTTCCATTCAGAATTACAATTTTTAATTCCCAGGCTCCCTCCAAAGATTCTGCAGAAATCTCAAAATGTAGGATTTAAAAAAAAATACTATCTGTTTACTGCAGTTTAGAAAAGTAAACACCAGCAGCAGCTGACCTTAAAAACCTCTACCAGTTAAAATAGAAGAGAAGATGAGATGTCTCCTTACAAATTTTTTTCCCATGTGTATTTAATAAACTGGGTCAGAATATCTGACTACGATTTTTAAGTGAACCACAGATTCCCTGCAGGGAGCTGTGCAAAGCTCAGTCTCTCACCCAGCCTAGGAACTGAAGATAATTACCCTCACCTGTGGGGCAACTTTCTGAGGACTTCTGAAAGCACAATGAAAAAAAATACCAGCACATGAACTGAAATGCAAAACACTGACACAACTTAATGTCATTTAAGATGATTAATGTTTCTGAAAATTTAATTCCAAGTGAAGARAGATGTAGAAGCTAAAGGTTGAACTCTTAATGATGATAGCTTGCAAACAACCACTGACTGAAAATAACCTCTCAATACAGATTTGGTCCAGTAAGATAAAAAAAAAACCAACCCATTTCTTAAGGGCCATTTACATAACACATGTAAGTCAGCAGTACACTAAAGCCTCTTCAAATACTGTTTCAAATACCATCTATTATTTGCCTTTCAATAATAATTTCAAACATTCAAAGATGTAAATACTTACTTGAAAATACTTCAAACAGAAATRTCAACTTAGTGATATTTATGGCATGACCAGCCATCCTTTTTGCTATGTTCCTTACTCCTTGGTCCCATCTGATACTGAAGAACAGACTGAAATGTTGGCTTCCCTTTCATTATTTATTGAAAGTCAAACTGTATTTCCCTTCTTCCACATACCAAATTACATCTGYCACCTGATTTTTTCCCGACTACTACTTCTTAATAGTCTTGTGGAACTCAGACATCTCACCAGTACGAAAGGACATACTGGCTGTGGAAAGCTATCTGCTGCACCTAGAAAGAGTCGGAATTGCACACTGTAAATTTAAACCAACTGAATTATGCTATTATGAATGCACACTAATTTGAAAAGAATCACCATGAGTCTCATTTATCTTACAAAAGTGATTATGTCTCATTCAAGATTCCTGTGGACTGTGGGCAGATTCCTAAGCCTGTATGTATCAATCTGATCCCACGTGATAATGCAGCAGAGGAAATTTGCAGGTGGAACTGAAGATTGTTCTCAGTGTCGTATCTTAACGTATTACATAAAACTATGTGGAGTGAAATTTTACAGCCAGGGAATAGACAAAYTTGTTTGGAAACTGTCATTTAGGTGTAAATCCTAGTTTGTTGAACACAATTTATGCCAGAAAACTAAGAAGTATTTCCATTCGCTCCCGCAGTTAAAATAAGCACAAAACTCCAGACTGCCTGCAAGCTCAAAATCCAGAGCATGTTAATCTCACCAAAATCCAACCAAACCCTCAGTTTKATATTTACTGCTTGTCCTTGCCATTAAAGAGAATTTTCCATGTCATTGACTTTGTAAGAGCTTACAAAGGGCATTAAAAGTTGCTGTCCAAACCACCTACATTTGTAGGGATCTTTCTGTTAGTATTTGATGGCTCACTTGAAAATACTTCAAATAAAGGAGGCACAACGTACCATTCCTGTAGAATGGTGAAGAGGAAATGATGACAAGACCCATTTGATATCTTATTCCATTCAAACGCACTCATCTCTTTAACACTCACTATTCCTATCTCCAGAACCACCACTAAACCTATTCTCAATTCTTCTTAAAATGTACACATCTTGCACACAACCTGCTTTCTTTTCAGCRCATTTGCTGTCACACACACCAGCAGCAATTTCCCAAAGAGCTCGCAGATGCTCTGTCTTTGCAGAACTTCAGCTTATAATCCTGTAATTAATTTGTTCAGAGACTGGATGTTTAGAAGCAACGGCTCTTTACATTAGAGAGGAAGAGGATCAATTTTCCAAGAATAATTGTTATCTTATTTTTCTTTATTATTTTGTTCTTCTAAAAAATTCACAATTTCTCTTCTACACGACCTCCTCAGCTTCTACTGATCGCTGTACATGGGGTACCTCAAGTTATATCACTGGCTTATGTTTTTTGCTGTAAAGCACTAGATGAGCTCAGTGTATCTGTAACACCAGTTTTTAAATTCTAAATTTTTTGAGTGGTGTCCTGTCTACACATAGCAAAAGAATCCAGACGATTTTTAACACATCAATATCAATAAATATTCCTTTAAGTCATGAACTGGTGCCATATGCAAAAATCAATCATATGAAAGCCTTGCAGTGTCCCTTAAATTCTGAAGAAACTGCTATCCAGCTGCATATGCAAAAATACACCGACCATTCCCCTAAAGGTAGTTCCCTCCCTGAGGAGATGCCATTATAACTCATATCTTTTCAGGAGATTGGAAATTCAATGCCCATTATTGACTTTGCTAGGTCAWGCATTTCTGGCACATCAAGATTTAGCCATAACTGGGAAAACGGAAAGAGATACATACAAGTTTAGTCTCCTTTACTTACCTAACAATTGCTGTGTAGGAAACTTCCTACAACTCTGTGAAARGATGCCACTTCCAAGGCTTTCACTCTTTTGACCATTCTGTTACYGAAATTACTTTGAGTTGTAAAATATGTATTCTAAGGTGAGCTTTTACAGCTGAATTAAGCAGCAACTTGTGACAAAGCAGTTATCATCAGGAGATAATTGACCTTATTTGAGAGTTAAGCATCCTGAGGCAAAGTAGAGTGTGCTTAATCCTGGCAGGTTAATTATCCAGTGATTATGGTAGCTTGGAAGGTATTACTGCTAAGAACCATTTGCAAAATGACACTATTAAAAAAACCTTAATTTAATAAAAATTAAAAGCAATGACAATAATCAAGTTCTCCAGTCATGTATTGCTAGATAATGACTGCAGAATGGTCCTACTTGGTTAGCTGCAATGACCAGACAATTATTCCTTTTCTGAATGTTCTGCACTAAATTTATTATATGAAGTACCGTTAMTAAATATAAAAGATTTAAGACAAGATGTTTAGGTAGGTTTAAATGAGATTTAAATAAATTATCAAAACACCAGTGGTCACAGAGTTAATGCTGAAATTGATACATGTTACTGCAGCATTCAGTGTCTAAACTGCAGTTAGGGGTATGCTGGCATTTACATTCTAAACTAGAACATTTATTCTGAGAGGTTTATAACTTGCCCATTTTAATTACCATCTGGCTGAAACTTGAAATAACCAATCTCCATTCAGATGTAAATTTTTAAGTAGAAGATGTAATTTAAAATCACTTTGCCAATTGTTTTTAGTTTAGGAATGGCAGCAATTTGGAATTTTGCTGCACTTGGATGTTTTTGTATTACTCAAAAAATAAACAGCTCAGTGCTTAACAATAGAATTTTATTGGACTATAATGTGAAGATAAATATAGGGAAGAATAAAAATTGTGTCTAAGAGTATTGTTCAACTAATGAAGTAACAACCATGCCACTTACTATGCCTYGCTTGTTTGTTAACTTATGCACTTACACTTATGGAAAATACAGCAAAAAGCAATAGGAAATCACATTAAATGGRCAAAGATTTGGTGTTGGCTAGCTGAAGTAGTTCATGGCCYATCAAAASATACACAAACACACAMAAAAAAAATGCCTGAATGTGCTGGTAGCTGAAATTAGAGGAAAGAAAAAGCACCAAAAACAAGGGAGGAAGTTACTAGAAGGCAGAAGATGTCAGACTGGGCTTTGAGTTTTGCAACTACTCTTTATCAGAAACCATATACAGAGAGGAGAAATACTGACAACGAGATGACACAGAAGCTGCTCAAAACTAGAGTAAAGCATGCCAAGAGCATGGTCACACAGAAAGACAAGAGAATAATCCACTGCAAGTAGCATTTCAACAACTCCAAACAGCAATAGCCAGCTTATATAGCAGGAAGCTGAGACTAAAAAATGACCAGGGTTTCATGATTTTTATAAGTAACAAAGAGGCTGGTATTCTGAAGTATGCATATTTATTATACTACCAAGTTTAAGGATGATCACTTAAGTTTAATTAGTATCTTTTACCCTGAAAGACACCAAAATGCTTCAGAAATTATATACAAAAAATGCAGGGAGTCTTTTAACTTTAACGAACACATCAGCACTACACAGTATTTTATGACAGCAGGTGAATAATAMCATAACAAATTGAAATGACAGAGACAAAATTAACATAGTCTGAATAAAATTTCTGAAATGGGAGTGTCACCTGTATAGTGGGTTATAGTTTATAAAACACATAAATATACAAAAAGTATCAACCTGTGAAAAATAGCACCTAATGAACCACTGTGATATGAATTATTCTAATAGGTCAGTGGAGGAATATTTATACAAAACACCCACAAGTTTTAATCCCAGAAGTTTCTATGAAACCCTTCTRCTCCAAAATTGACTAGACTTGGTATTATTTAATTTGTGAAATCTGATACAATTTTTTGTGTTGAGATTATACTGCTATTAAATAAAAATGTTCAAGACCATCTTTGTGAGGACTGCATTAATAAAAAGACATAAAAAAATAACAGTTGGACTAGCAAGAACATGTCTGGAAAGTGCCTGTATAGTTAACTTTAGTTAAAATGGTTTTCCTTAGCCCACTGCATTGAAAAACATTGCAATTTTCTTTGTTTTAAAAGTAAGTACTTTTATATCTTTTTAAGTCTTATCTCTATAACAATGCTAAACCCTATGTGGACATGTGGACAATAGTTTAAAAACTGACTCATGTTCATGTAAATCCCTGTCTCATAATCAGGAATAACCACTGACAGGACTAAGTTGCATTTCCATAATTTTCCTGTACTCATGCAGTTATCTTGAGAAACYCACATTTTATCTAAGTGTGTCACATATTTCAAGGTTTTTTTCAACCTTTTCCTGCTGAGAAAACTAATACATATTTAAGATGACTTTCTAAAGTGAAAAAAAAATCAAAAAGTGATGAGTGAAATCTGAATTAATTTGGCCTATTAAATGGACTTACAGACCGAATTTAATGCAATCTGTTTGCCAACTTAAGAGAGCAAAGAAAAGCTTTCTTTTGATGGACTACCAGTCCATCCACCATAAAATCAATGAGAACCTTTTAAAGCAACTGTTTCTTCGTTTTCTCCTCCCACTTCTCCCCAAAGAGTCATCTTCATCACAGAAGATGCTATTAATAGCAGCACTATGGGTATGGAATCAAGTTACAGAAGCTCATTGTGTTTTCTTCCCTCCAAACATTTTCTTCCAGCAGAGTTAAACTCATAGTGAGTACATTATGCACATGGACAGTTACTACAAAGCACCAAGGTGTTGGGAATTTCCTACCAGAAATAGCAAGTTGTAAACCTTGTATTGGGTATTTCCTACTAGAATGAGCAAGTTGTAAACCTCTAACAGATCAAGTGACATCTTTGACATCTACTAAAATATCCCAGTCCAGTGGCCACAGATTTAACTTTCTAGTGACACCTCATATGGTCAGATTCCCACTACAAAAAAAGGTGCACCAGAAATCACAGAATCATCAAGGCTGGAAAAGAACTTCAAGATCATCAAGTCTAACCTTTGACCAATCATCACCCCATCAACTAGACCCATAGCACTAAGTGCCATGTCCAGATTTTCCTTGGAACACCTCCAGGGATGCTGACTACACCACCTCCCTGGGCAGTTTGTTCCAATATCTGACAACTCTTAGAGTGAGGAAATTCTTCCTAATGTCCAACCTGAACTGTCCCTGGCCCAGCCTGAGGCTCTGACACTCAAGTGCAAGAGATAAAAATACTTGCATGACTTTCTTAGGACTCACCGTTTCGTTTCCGAAAAGAACATCCACGTAAGGCATGACTTTCATCATAGGCTCYTTGTAGAATTGGCTTATAAATGGTGCAGAAAGATTCAAGCTGAAGATCTTGTTGCTGGCAGAAGCCTGAGCAGCCACTTTTAATACTGCTTCTGGTGACACTGTCAGGAAGAATCCCTGCAAGCATCAAAACAAATCAATGTATGTTACTAATTTTAGATGAGGTACCACATGAAGCATGCTGTTTCTATAAAGTCTCTCCCAACCCACATTTATCATACACGTGCACAGATAAAAACTTCTGGGAAATACTACCTTTCCATGAAGGTATTAAAGAGGTGATGAAGAATCTGCATAGGCTTAGAATCACATCCTTTCAAAATGAAATGTAATTCCGTACCTCTGCMTTCCATGGAGTACTCTTTCCCATGGCAGCTAAGACTAATGTTCATATTTTGAAATGTGATGTGTTATAATTCTAAATGCCCCTTTATAGTACCAAAGTCAATCAGACTGTGCTGCTTTATTCCAAAGTCCAGTATGATGGCCCTACACACAGCTAGGAGACAAATGAAATCCCTTAAACATTATTACCTCATTTACAAGAAAGGACTTGAATAWGCTGATGTTGTGGCAGTTGTTACTGTTTTGCAGAAAAAAACCTAGGGGTTTTCAAGTTCCCACATAGATATTTTATGTGCCCCCTTCTCCCAAAAGTACTTTATTCTGTACTTACTCTACTCAAGTAGGTATCAACTTCCACAGATCACTACTTGTCTACTAAATTGTRAATGCTGATTTCAACCCTTGAAGAACAAGGCTGCCATTTTGAATTTAGCACTGCAGATGGTTACCTCAACCACATGCATTCCAGGAGCCTTTAAAGATCCCTACAGTTTCATTAAGCTACTAATTTAACCAAGGCTTAAACTTTGCACTAATTATACAAATTTTGCATGTTTTGTTTTTATGATTCTGAAAGATTTTACTAGCTGTTCCCTAAATTCAGTGAATAATRGCAATTTTCAAGCACGAGCAGCACATGTGAAATTTAAGGCCAGAGATTATGTCCAAGGCACAGTAATAAACAACCCTGAGGAGAGTCTGACAAATAAAACACCATCTCAGTCCTATTTATAACTTCACCAYCATGACACTTCAAAAGGTGGAACAGTGAAACAGCGTCATTTTCCAGCTTTTATCTATGTGATTATGTCTTTAAATCACAGAAAATCTGTATTTTAATCCTGCATACTTCAGTTATCAGATCATTTCAGGCATTCTTCTCACTGGAAAAAATAATGTAAGTCTACAGATTAATTACTTTGAGAGTGTATATATTTATTTCTCCTTACTGCACACTCTACAGTCTAACAAATACACGATTGATTTCAAAATCTGGGCATGATTTGCTACTTGACAATCAAAGTCCAAAGGGCACAAGAATCTTACGCCTGTTGTGGAGATAGTCAGTACCCTGAATGACTGGAAGCCTGTAAACATCCAAACTTCTTTGCTATTTTTACATTCTGAAGAATTAAAATGAACAGTTTATGTAACTTCTCATCTCCATAGCAATCTCTACCATCTTTTAGTTTTTCAGTTAATGAACAGAGATGGATTTTTAAACAACTGTTCCAAACACAAAATAAAAAACTTTCAAGAGTAACGTGTTGCCAGCACTGGATAAATGACAGATYGCTCTACAGTGGTCTACGTAAATAGTAACCTGGTCAAATAATTAGGCTTCTTACCAATTGCAGGCTGAAAACTTCATCTGAACCAAAATACATCTGATTGTAATTTAAGGTGCAGAACACCAGCCCCATGAGATCTAACTCAGGCCCGCATCCAACTCCCTTTTCCTTGGAAAGGCAACATAAAAGTGCTGAGATACAGATAGGAGAGCTTGCTTTTCAGATCCTGCAAAGTAAAGGCCAGGAAATCTCAAAGGCTATAGCTCTGTCTTCTGGGTGTCTTAAAAATTGCTTCTGCCATTTAATTGCATTCTTCCATGACCTTGTTTATATTTTTATTTAAATAACTGCTTGACATTAAAATATCTAGAAATTACGAGTTCTGTGTATAGCAACTCTTTACCAAGTTTAACATTTCTTTGCAAAACAAAGTTGTAGCAGTACAATCCACACAATACAATTAACAAAGGAGGGAGAAACAGTATAAAATTTGACCTGAACAGATATGAATTTAAAGAAACTTAATTCAACCCCTCTCTTCAAGTATTCAAATTGACTTCTCTACTTTTAGTGGAATTCCATGCATCTATGACCAGAGTAGTTACAGCAACCCAGCTTCCTAAGTTTAAATTACAACTAGACAAGCCACAGATCACCCTACTCCAGCATTCTACAATYGTGTACAGGAATGAATTCCCTGAAAACAAACAGGTTTTCTAATATTATGAGGTTTTCTCTATCTCACTGTGATTCAGAGCAAAGGTGCTCTGTGAGTTCCTTAGAGACTCAGCCTGCAGGCTCTTGCAGCTGCCACTGCTTTTGGTCCAGACAGATGTAYACAAAGGAATACCTACGCCAGCTACTGCTACCTGCTCTAGCAATTAACTGTCGGACAGCATTAGCTTTGAGTGGGAGAATAACTGTATCCTGTATCACTCGTATAAAAAATCTTGCATTTTACTAGTAGGAAGTTCTATTCCCACTAACACGAAGGTTAAGAGGCTCCTCAGAAGGTGTTCTATGCCCACCTACACACCTTAGACTACTYCAGAGAATTCTGACATCCTATATACCCTCAAAACCCAAAGGTACTTAAAAAAACCACGAGGAAAATACCTGTAATCAAAGGATGAGACAGTTAACAAACAGAAATTCCAACAGCCTGAAAAATGTAGAGTGCATAGAAAAATGAAATTCTTGCGTATGTATATATCTCTGTGAAGATGGTGGATGCTGGTKGACAGCATCAATATTGAGCCAGCACTGTGCCCAGGTGGTCAAGAAGGCAAATGACATCTCCTGTGTCAGGAACAGTGTGGCCAGCAGGACCAGGACAGTGACTGTCCCTCTGTACTTGGCACTGGTGAGGCCACATGTCAAGTACAGCCTTCACTCCTGGGCCCCACACTTCAGAAAGGGCAYWGAGGTGCTGGAGTGTGTCTAGAGARAGGYAATAAGGCTYGTGAAAGGTCTAGAAAACTTGTCTTACAGGAATGGCTGATGCAGCTAGGTTTATTCAGTCTCAAGAGGAGGCACAGTGGGCACCTCACTGCCCTCTACAACCCCCTGAAAGGAGATTGCAGTGAGRTGGGGACTGGTCTCTTCTATTGTGCCTACACAGAGGACAAGAGGAAATGGCCTAAAGATGAGACAGGGCAGGCAAAGACTGGACATTAGAATTTTTTTTTCAATGTCAGAATGGTCAGRCATTGGAATAGATTGCCCCAGGATGTGGGGGAGTCACCATCTCTGGAGCTGCTTAAGAGGCATCAGGATCTGGTGCTGAGTGATGTGATTTAGGGGTAACAGGGGTCGTGATGGGTGGATGTCTGGACTTGATGATCTTAAAGGTGCCTTCAATCCTAATGGCTCTGTAATAGAAGGGCATGTGACAATTGGGCAGTGCATCACAGAAAGTGAAAGGCAGCAATACTGTACGCTAAGAAAACCTATGAAACATTAAAGCCTATCAGATATATTAGCAGAACACAGCATTCCTTTGGCGTGTGCTGATAGAGACTGACTATACCAGATGCTACTGCTTCATGATATGCCACTATTTTCTGCTGCTCAAAATGTAATGAGTGTCTTTTCTATGCCAGGAGGAAGGTACCATTGTACAAGACAGAGGGAAAGGCTGAACCAAAATACACACCAGGAAAATAGAATGGGAGGCTGAATAATGTATATATGTGTTGGTATGCACACGTGCACAAAGTGATACCATTCTTATGCACTGTCCTTTTACTTAAATACAGTCCTTTGGTGGGAGAAAAACACCATTTTGCTTGTGGGAGAGAAAGAAACAAAAAGGAAGAAACAAGAAAAAATCATGTATTGCAGACACATGGCTATGGAAGTCACAGTTGCTTGTAACTTAAGAGCTTTTAAAATCAGTAAGATGCACACAACAGCAGTGGACAAAGTCAACAGAGAATATTCTATTAATTTCACTTTTACAATATTCTGGAATTCTTTGTTGTGTCTTATAAGATTTGCAAGGGTACTGTGAATGCTGTGTAGTCTTTTACATTACTTTTTTTTTGTAGACACTGGCATTATTGGAAGGATTTGGTGAGTTTACACACCAGTAATTTGTCTTGTAAGCCACCTCTCTCATTTTTATTATACACAGACACACAAGGTTTTTTCTGACCTACACTAAGCTCTTACAGCACTAGCTATAGCAGATGTGAGGGCAGCAAATTAAGGGTGTCAAAAGTGTCAGCAGCAGAGAAACAGAAAGTGTTGAAGAGGTGACCTCATGAAACCAGCACAACTCTGGCTTTAGTGAATGCAATTCTGTATAAGGTGTTCTGTCCAAGCTGAGAAGCCTTGCCTTATATTGAATTTGTGCTCACAAATTCGTCTAGATTATGTGCATGGAATGTTTGCACAACAAGAATCACGATTTTTTTCCCCCAAGTTACTATTTCTAAACAAGTGCAGGGCAAGATGATAACAACAGCCTTGCAATTTGKGATTTATTATTGTTTAATAGTACAGAAGCAATACTGCCTCAAGAACATACAGARATAATAAAAATTAGGATTGCTTTCAAATCTGCTACCTGCTAAATTGCATTTGCCCCCTCTAGCTCTTCCACTTTCCTTGCCACTCCCATCTGCAGAAATGAAAATAACTTTATCATGTGAATGACAGGATTTTGAACCACGATTTTGGAATGCCACTTGGTAACAATGTAAAATCAATAAATTGTAAGTGGGAATCAAAATATTTAACTTTCAGGAAAACAGATACAACAGTCTGCTGCCATTTAAGACAAATTATATTCTGCCAACAGGAAAGGAACACATCATTTAATCCAGAATTATTTTATAGCAAGAATTTACATAAAAATGCAATTATGATGACATCACAGTCTCATCCATCCAAAGGGTGGAATTCTTCAGGCACACAGAAAGCTTGACAGTTACGTAGTGACAGTCCTGATAAATACTGTGATTCAGTAAAGCCCTACAGAAATCATCTAACTTTGAGTGTGCTGGCAGTTCCAGYGAGACAGTGAGAGTGCTGAGGTGCCAAAGAGACTTTGCTCCATTACATGACAGACACAACCAAGTCAGAGCTTTTGGACCTGGTTAAGTTAATGTTCTGTACACAAAGAGACTTGAAGCCACACACTTGGGCAGAAGAGGAATCCCTCAGCTCTGCTCTGCCATCAGTCTCATCTGCTGCAGTCTAGCAAAAATTCCAGGGYTTGGAAAGAGTGAGGCTGCAACACATGGCAGTTCTTGAGATGGAGAATGAAGCCCAAGGTAACTGCTCCAGATGGAAGAACTTACACAAGGTTTCCAGGTGCTCTTACAACCAGGAGAGTCTCAAAGACTTTTGTGTTCCAGCCTCCGAACTGCCTGAGCACAGATGGGGTGCAGCCCATGTCCCACCCACTGTGAGACATGGCAATGAAATCATCTTCCCTCAGAACAGGAACCAGAAGGAATCTTCTTGGAATGATAGAGCAAAAGCTCTTCATCTGTTAYAGTACTTGTGTGAGTTTAAAAGAGCAGGGAACAATTTAAAAACTACCTTTAGCACTGAAACATCTGAGCACATTACTTGGAATGTGCAAGACTGTCAAGTTAGCAGATTTATTGACTCCTTACCTCTCGAATCTCTGAGTTTTGAGCATTTATACTTGTAACCTGTTCCTGCTTGAAATTATTGTTAAATAATTTTCTTTACTGAGCTACAACAGTAAAGTCATGATGATACAGATATCAAAATACAGTATTTACAGGGGAAAAAAYCCTCCAGAAACAATTAAAAAACTCCCATAAATTAAATAATCAACATGACCTTTACTAATAAARGTGCTTGTGCTTTAAAGTAGCATTTTACTTTCTCTAGAAAGGACAAAAGCTCTTTATAACTATCCASTAGGGAAATGTTCAGTCTGTAAATTAGTGAAATACAGGAACATTATTTTAATCTATGTACCTGTTCTTCCTGTAATAGGTAATGTAGGAATTCAGAAAGGATGTAAACAATATCAATTACATTTTTGAAGYATATTTTATCTCGTAGCGATCAGCAGGCAGTTACTTAATGAAACAAAACCCATTGCTTTTTGTCCAGTTCCTACTGGAGACAGTTGTTTTAAATCAGGGAGCAAGGACAGCAAGAATGCAACAATTTYTCTGAGTAATTGTTTTGGCTTGTTCCTGTATGCATTGTTTATTTTTATGAAAGTATTGCTTTATAACTGGAAAATGACTAAGCCATAAACTATTGTTTTATCATTCTGAGTGGCCAGTGTTTCTGTTTTCGATAAAAGCCAAGTTTCAAACAGTTTTCAGGAACATAGGAAAAAACCTAACTGTCAGTAAATGTGCTTATATTGACCATGACATTTTCCTCTATGATGGTGCCAACATGTCAGAAGGAGAGGATTGCTTTCAGACGTGAACAGCTTCTTTGTTGCTGAAGTGAACTCTCATTGCTGCCATATTTGTATCTATGAGTAGAAAAACCTTCACTATCTGGCTTTGCATGTTAACAAAAATAATTATTTTATGCATATATTATCAAACTAGTTTTAATTTTAATCAGCTTGGAAATACTTTTCAATTCTGATTACTATTGATTAAATTTGGTACTCTCCAAGAGTTGTTCCAAACCMTATTTCAGACAAAATAACTGTGTGACTTTACTTATGAGGTGTGTACTCACAGAGTGTGTAGATGAGAACTTTAACAACGAGGTGTAACACATATTAGAGAGCAGTAATATACCTGCTTTTGGTGCAGAAAAATGTCATCCCAAATAAAGAAATTCTGYTTCCCTGACAAGTACAAAGTTAGTTAAGATCTTAATTCATCTTGCCAAAATGAGCTTAAGAATTTGGTTTGACATTGCTCCCTGTAATCTGCCCCTCTGTGAAAAAGCACTTCTCAAATACGCTCTCTAAAATTCTAAAAAAATATGTATATAGTTTTACATGAGTTTATTAAACTCAGAGAGTAAGATGTATACATTCAATTATACCGAATTTATAACAAAATTTTGGAGGAAGTACTAAACATCATCTGGGAGAAAGGAGCCCAGAGATTTTATTACTTTGATTAATAATTCAACCTCTTTTGCCTCTGTTTACCCACTTGCAAAATAGTTATAATGATAAATATACCTCCATTGCAAGAACCAGTGGGAGGTTTAATTACTTAACATTACTGAAATGACTGAATTTTTGTGYTGAAAGGTATTATAGAGTATAGGGTATTACCATCAATAAAATATAAGCTGCAAATCAAGCAAGCTATGATAAAGAACAAGCCACTTCATTTCTCCTACTATCCCAGAACCACTTTGCMACACTTTTTCTTCATTGAAAACCAATTTAATCCTTACTGAGAAAGCCATGCATCTTAAAAATTGTTAAATTGCTGATTAAAGTGAAATACTATTTCTTTCACCTTTCACCCTTCTAAATTAACTCTTCATTAGGTTTGTCACTCATCTATTAATATGAGGATAATGTTTGTAGATCAAAAAGTAGACTCAGACATCCTTTTTATTGTTTAATTAAATAATTCCAGAATTCTAAAAATTGGCAACAATATTACTGATGATGTCTGGAACAATKATATTCATTCTTAATTGCCAAAATTTTGAGCACAATCTCAGGGTCCTTGTCCTGGCAAATACTCACTTCAGGAAGCACAGAATAAGGTATGGTTAATTTAGGCCCTTGATGATTGTGCAACATTTGCTTTTTTGTATATGGCTAGTTCCATTAATATAATGTGGCATCTCATAAATTATGTAAACATCAGCCATATGTTGAATTCATTCAAGTTTGGTGTGTACATAATATTTACAGTTATTAGTAAATTGAGAGAATCTATGTAACTACAAATGCATAGAGAATTTCTAATTCTCTAGACAGTTAATCCTCAGTTTGAAAGCTCTCTAAGCAAATACTTTAAACAAGCATATTTCTTGCTTGTTAAAATAGCCTTGAACAGGAAGAGAATAAATAGGAGTATTTCCTTAATTGAATGTGCTTGTATCAGCCCAGTGGYTTGTTTTATGAATACAGGTTAAACACTCAGAGAGAGAAACACTCAGAGAGAGACTGACCATTGTTATATTAGCAGATAATCACCACTGACTGACTGGGTGTCAAAAAGAAAAAAAAAAAGTCTCACCAAGCTCTTACTCTGTACTAGTACACACTGATATACCTGTGCCCTCAGTGTCAGGATCCCCAGGTGATGCAGAGGAATGCAACAGTTACATAATATAAACAAACACAAGAATGAGTCCAGTGCCTTGGAAAATAAACCAGTCTTGCAGATTTCCCTGTCAACAATGTGGYTATGCTATGAGACGTTTCATTTTTAAAAATTCAAGTTAGAAAGCAGATACAAGGTATAATGAAATATAGGTATGTTTCTCCCTAAGCACTCTAATCCTGGAAACCTTTCTTCCCTCCCCCAAACTACCTCTGAGATCTTGTAATTTATAAGAACATAGCAGCATGGGGATTAAATATTAATCAAAGTCATTACCATCATCGTTAGAACATATTTCAAGAGCCCCAAAGAAAGAGCATATTATTTCACTAATAAAGATCATATCATCAGAAATATGTAGCATGGTAGGTATGAAGAGAAAAGAGAAATGATCAAGTGGTAACTCGAAAGATTTCTGAAGTTTATAGTGCTGTTCAAATGCTAACTCATCCTTTAACTGAGTCTGTTTAAACAAGGCARGCTCGCCATGTGCAAAACTGAGCTCTATACAGAACCATAAAAGCACACAGCATATTTCAAAAATGTAATTTTGCCCCCCCCAAAAAAAATATTAAGAAGAGGACTCCATCAATCTATCAATAAAATCCTGCAGCAGCTCCAAAGCTGYAGCGGAGATCTGAGATGTGAATTCATATAGTGCATGATAGGGCTTTCCAAAGCACAGCCAGGGCATCTGAAATCAACAATTTCCACAGGATGACTTGTTCTTTGCATGAAACAGATGACCAGCTTYATGAAATAGCAGGACTTAGATTATTTGCAAATTAAGGTGTAAATGATGAATAAAACAAATACCTCTCCCACTCCCCAAGGTACTTCCTGGCTGATTTTAAACAGCCTAGATATCCTTATGTTTACTTTCATTTTAAGCACCACTGCTGCGTAAAATTAAGTGCATAGTGCAATTAAAAACTCAGAAGAACTAAAAACATAATTGCCATAATAATAAAGGAAGTATTTCTTTCAAAAGCTTACAAAGTTACAAGTGAGTGTGTTAAATATCGCTCTTCTCACAAGTCTATCCCCAGAACCACAATTGCAACAGAATGTCTTTCACAGCAAATACAACATTTACTATGAACATGCAATTAGGTCCTAATCGCTTGGATTAATTACYGCATCAGGGTTTACAATAAAACATTTATTGCTCACACTTCCACACATTAAAATTAATTATTTAAAAGAACATTAATGTTATTGCTTGGCCTTTTAATTTTCATTATAGAACGACTCTTACATGGCTTTGTTTCTGAACACAAATAAATGAGGGTCAAGATCTATGCTAATCCTAATAATTATTAATAYAGTTGAAATGTGGACAGTTGCTAAGCTCTAAACAGAGATATCTTCATTTAAATTAATTGGGGTAATAATAATTTCCCRTAGAATACTTTGAACACAACGTAAGTGTTTTGCATTAATTATTACAGTCTGAGTAAGTACTTCCTTCAAATTCCAAGGGCGAGTGGGAAWTACTCCTAACTATTAACTTTTTAGAACCAAATAATACTTACACCAAGCTCCTGTTTCTAGTGAACTTATAAGCTCATACCTCAACTTTTAATAACAGGACCACTACTGTAAGCAGGGAGAGTAGTATTAATCTGTTAATTACTCATCTTACAACCTCAAGAAAACTTCCCTGTTAAGACATTATTTTCTGTAAAGACATTATTTTCTGTAATGTCACATTATTGGGGGAGTAAGAGGTTTCAGTAGGGGCTTCACTTTGCACTGCTAGTCAAGATGCTTGAACACTCTAAATAAGTTTTAATTTTCTCCTGAATATTTTCCATGCTTCTTGTTGAAGTCAGAAGTCACTGAACTGACTCCACTCCTGTCACATTATTTGCCCACCTTCAGAGAAAATCACACTCCAGATACAGGAAATATGAATGAACAAACTTTTTTCCCCYGTTTAATTAAACATGCAGTATTTTAGAAACAGTTTTAGATCAATAAAAGATCAGGTTAGATGGTCAACCTATGACAGAAAATTAACCCTTCTTGATGCACAGTATCAATGAGTTTACAAGTCAAAAGATTTTGAGAACAAGAAGCCTCTGAAAGTTAGTGAGCAAATACCTGTGTTCCCTAAGAATGTGTGACAACACCCCTTTAGGACAAAAAATGYGTAGACAAACCATACAGTCTCCAGTGTTCTATTAGCTCCTAAKAGAGTATTTCAAAGCAGAGCATCCCAGGCAGTACTGTAACATTTGGAAATTTGCTATTTTACCCTGAAATAAACACCACAAAATGTACACACTTTGCATACAAATCACGTAGATGCATTAAAACACCTTAGAGTTTCAGATCCTTCTATGGCTCTTCTACTTCRCATGGAGCATCTCTGAATTCCAAATTATGATGTCAATGTGATCTTAATAATGCCTACAACCCTGTATGCAGGCAGTGCTTTGAACAGAAATGAGCTCTGTTGCAAAATATTAATCAGAATATTAATTATGAAAAGATGTTCCCTGTTCTTTTTTACCCTTTACTTGAATCTTTGCCCATTCAATTTCTGTCCGTGAAAACAGAGAGAATAAGAAAAATAGATACTAAAGCTATCATAATGTATTTAACAGTGTTAACTTGTGTGTTAATTTATACACTATAACCATGATTTCTGGATTAGACTATCACTGAATAACTTTGACCTATTTCACACACATAACAAAGACAAATGAAAAAGCACTTCTTTTAAAATTCAGTATTTGAGTTCATGTTTCAGTGTTTTTATAAGAAAATGAAGTTGGGATCTCTCAARATCACCTAATTATTTCTGAGAGTTTAAATCCTTTCCTTATGCTAGATTAACATAATTTCTACTTTTTAAATAGCCAAACAAGAAACTGTATTTTGAAACTGAACAACAGAATAACCTCATTTTAGGGAATGAAAATGGTAAATCCATGTCAAAGTAAAATGCAGCATGCATTCTTCAAAGCAAACATGAGAAGTGTCTGTCTCAAGTTTCTGATATATTTTTATGCATCTGTATCAATGACATGCCTTCATTTACAGAAAAGTCAGATGATTTGGTATTTCTTGGAGTTTGCTCGCTCTTCAAAACAGCTAACTATGGAAATCAAGGATTGCCTCTGTACTCCTGTACCCATAATGCTGCCTCATCAACATCTCTGGTTCAGCCCAGCCATGAGTCTAGTAAGAACAAAGTTGGCAGAGTGGTATCAAACACTTCTATAAATATAAGAAACAGAAGTGATGATGGTGCCTTGAAACCAGAGCTCTGCAGTTATGGATAAATCCTTTACATTTCTTCGATTTCTGATATTTAGAGCTCTAATTCTCTTCAGTAAAGGCAGTCAAGACACAAATTGTCTATTTTCACAAAAATTTGCCCTGGAGAGCAGTGTCTATATGATGCTATTTAAAATATCTTCTGCAGAACAAAATTAAAAGTTTCCTTCTGAAACAGATATTCAGAACTGGTACAAATCACAGAAAAACTTGATCCACAGCAATAATCATTGATATTCAAAGGGTTAAGTAGTTGGCAAYGACATGAACAACAGAAAAAATTATTTGAAAGGATTCCACCCTCATTCCAATTTCTACCAAAGCATCAATTGTAATTATAAATTTTCACCAAAGATGTCAGATTCTTATGTTAATCTCTGCACAATCTGACATTGCCATTCTTCCACTTGCATAGATGTGCACAGTTATCATTTTGTTTGTATGTCACCACAGACAACATAATCAATAGTTTTCATATCTTTCTGTTCATACTTTTTGTTAAAATGAATTTYGTGAGTGCTGCTTACTTTTGTTCCACTATGAAACTTGTTACTGCTTGAATAGAAGGTACTTAATCTCAACAATAAACATTATAATGTATGATAGAGCAGTCAAGGGAGAAAAAAGTCTCAACTTTTTTCCCAGTCCCCRTTTTAACATAGTCTGTCCTTATCAAATTAATATCTAACAACAGTGACACGAAAGCAACACAATGGCTGGCTTTGTTCACTTTAGATGTACTAATCTGAAGCAAAAACTACCTTTCACTCAATTTTATGCTCTGTAATTCTGTAGTAAAGAAATCTTATTTCTTGAAACGCAAAGAAAAAGGAATTGTAACTGGAAAGAAATGGTTTATAAAATATTACATGCCAGCATCAATAATTTAAAGAAGATCCACAAACAGATGGATTGCTTGTTTATTGTTTCCATACCCAAAGAGCCCCCAGGAAGCTGGAGAGMTATTCTTTCTGACCTGTCCTTCAGATGACAGAACCATGCAGGCACCTACAGCTCTTCCTGCAGTTCTACTGTAAAAATCCCTCACCTCTGAGCACAGTGGGCACAGTTGCTCTGTACCAGAAACAGACACTGATAGATTTTCATAACAGTTGAAAATGACACTTGTTGAAAAATTGTTCATCATAGGACAGTGGCTCCTGTGCAGGTAAACTTGATCCCTACTGTGCCTACCCATATACCTATTCTCCATGGATGCTACTTTGAAAAAGGTAATTTTTTAAAATCAGTCASCAGGGGCACAAACRGAAATGTAAAGAGGAGAATAAATTYCATGCTGGCATAGGCTTTACATTAGCTTTTACAAATGATCACCACTGTGCCAACAGTGAAAGTGGTCTGGATTTTATAATGTTTGCTGAACTTGAGTTTAAGAAATCGATTTTCTTGATACACAGTCAGATGGGAAGTTTCCCTCCCAAGCACTAAAACAGACAAAAGTGCTCCAGTAGGAAGAACTTCTTCTGGATATGATGATTTAATTACAGTTGGAGGCTCTAGCTTGATCACATGAGTACTTCAGACAGTTAATACCCAACAAAGAGATCCCAGATCTTCTACTGCCAGYACTCAACTTACTTTATCCAGTTAAGAGATAGAACCAGTTAAGAGTTGGCTTCATCCACATCGTACTAGCTTGCAACTGATATACATAAATCCCAGAATATGTCTTTATCACCTGTTAGGTTTAGCCAGAGGTAATTACTGTTAGAAACTGCAGGCRTGGCCTTATCTAGAAGCAGAGAAGTGACATGAATCCCCCTTAAATGAGAGCCTCAGGCCTSTGAAGCTTTTGCATTTAAGTTTGTAAATCCAACAGTACTCCAGCGCAAGTCTAATGCACATCCACAAGCTCTGAGTAATAATACCACAGTAAGSGTCAGGCTGTGACAAAGGAGACTCCAGAGAATGGTTTGCAGCCCAGCAGTACTTTGGTATATGTGTAATAAACAGTCTCTGAAGYGTCTTCTGACCCTATTTACTCCTGACAAACTGCATTCATATGCACAGTTGCAGAAGTCTTCCTGTGAACTTGTTTTTCTAGCAATTYACTGTCCACAACAATTGCTTGCATCTCATGTACCCTGCCACATCCCTGACAACTCTAACCTCAGAGCAAAGGAACTTTAAAATATTTACTGCAAATGATAGTCCTTGGAAAATACTCAAGAATCTCAAGACTCTATGATACATTTTAGAATTCAGATATTTAATACCACTGATTATTACCAATTTTCCACAGTTACCATCATAATCATTCTATGAGGATTCCATCCCGAGAAAAGGACACAGATGACGAGGAGTTCTGAATGTCTGGCATCTTAATAGAGTAATACTTGGTCTCATTTTCTGACTGCCTGCTACAAATTTGTATTTGCCTTCAGATATTTTTCTTGTGGCAAAAGAGTTCGTTCTTCGGAGATATGTACCTTGATTTTCCTACAAGTGAATTATGCATCTATTCAGAGATCACGCTCTCCCGAATGAACATCCAAGAGTCTGCCATCACACTGTGAAGATCGGGGAAATGGCACACCCTCACAAATGCCAGATGTACTTCTGCCCACAAGAAAAGTCAGATGGATTCCTCCAATAAATTCCTACTTCTTTTGTCTGCTTCTTGGTTGATATATGATACCACTGCAGATGTATCCAATTTTATTAAAATTTGTCCCATCAGCTCTACTCCAAAAAGAGAATTTTCAGATTTACACTAAGTTTGCGCACATTTGTTACAAGTTGTTTTTAAGCTGAAAGCCAAGTGTTAAGCTTAATTCCATTTAGTTCAGCAAGGTCTGTATCTGGTCAGGCAGTCTTCAGTGTTTGTGGTTGTAAAAATCAACTATTTCTTTCTAAGAGTGCTTGGATATTTGGGCTCCCATCTCAGTACATTTTTCAGTTAGCCCTGAAACTGAAATTATTATGAGGAATTTGGCTAAATTTGAAAATCTTCATTAAAAAGAGGAGTTTACACTACAAAACATGCCATGGGACTACACGCAAGCCACAAAGATCTCATCAGAGCCAGCTCTTCAAACCTTAGCAAGAAGCTTTGCTACAGGACTAAACTGGAGAATAGCATTCTTTAGTGTTAAAGCTTAATATTGAAAGTATTTCCTTAGTGAATGCTAATAAAGTATTTTTCTATGGACATACTGGTAAATCTATAATTACAGATATCTCTTAATTGCCCCATTCCAAAGGCAAACCTAACGTTAATAAGTATACAGGAAATTCACACAGTTGAAAGCCAACACAGCTGTCTATGGTCTTTGCTCAATCTGACACTAATAAAATTGTGAACTACTCTGAAAACCCCATGTCTAAAAAATCCCATATTAGAAAAGCATCCACTAGAAAGTTAAATAAAGTAGCAATTCAAAGTAATTTTGAAAAAGCTTTTTGAGTGAATATTTACTATAATTTAAGCATGGTAATTTACAAGTAGTCATGTACATGGGAGAACAACTGCATTTGCTACATACTCAAGATTTTCCTAAGGGGGAACACTGAAGAGGCCTGGTCAATATTTTTTGAATTGGAAAGTATTAAGACTTGATATTGAGCTAATATTGTAAAATGTTGCGCTGAATACCCATACATTTTAAAGACTGATGAAATAACTCCATCTAAATAATTACCCCTCCTTCCTCCACCCCCCAAAACACAGATATACAAATATGCTGCTGGTTCTGCACTGCTTCATGTACAGAAATAAAGCTTTTAATTCAACTTGTCTTTCTGTAGTATTACTACCCTGTAGAAAAGCGTGTGTTTTGTTTCTAAAAATGACATTTTTGACATTATGCCCACATTACTTAGGATTCTGAAGATATTATCCACAGCCATCCTCCCACTTCCAGTCATTTATTTTGTAACTAGCGTTTGCAGAGACTGATGATCTAGAAAGTCCCTTGTGGTAAGATTTTGTATTCCACTTACTTTCTTCTCCACTGAGGGTAATAAGTTCTATTCTATTCGCATTTAAAGGAGCACAGAGTGTAAAAGTTAGTGATGCCCATGGGAAGATATTTTTCTGTTTGGGACAAAGAAGAGATTATTACTCTGTGTGAGAAACAGGGAGGTGAATTTTAACACAAGTGTGAAAATGAACTGGGGTTACCATGTTTTGTCACTSTGGTGTCATAACTGGCCTTGTGATAGACGAGTCTTAGTCTTCATATGAAATTAATATACACTAAAAACTTTATTAATGGAAGTATTATTTACTCCAAAATGACAACACACCTTGCATCTGCATCAGATACTGCTCAAGAGCACACCAGGGATAACTATTGTTATGTGAGCGTCTTTCTCACATGAGAAAAATAAGATAAAGATTCTGTACATTTCAGTTCTTGCAGAAAACTACCCAAAAGCATATTGGGGCTTCCTGTAGAAACAGAAAACCTCTAAAAGGGGCCTTTAAAGTTGGCAAAATCAGTAAATTTAATCTATCCACTTTCTTTTGACCTTTAAACCTAACCTGAAAAAAGTGTTCAGCAACATAAATTTGATCTCTAAAGGCTGCTGCAGATCTCATTTTCTGCTGTTTTTCCATTAGGCATTTATGGGACTTGCTGGTGTTACAGGGGACTAGTAAAATGTCGAAGTAATCCTGCAGTTCCTGTGTATGAATTCAGCTTTTCCCTATGAGATGACAACATTTTTTTTGTCTGCCAGGGTTTTTTCAGATACTGGAGTATAAGACTAATACCATAGGTGTGATGTTATATTTTTTTTCATTTGGTAACATTAACCAGATCTAGCAGTTCAAGTGTTGAAACAAAAGAATTTTTTCCTGAGCCAATAAGGTGGCTCGGTGCACATCTGCACTAATTGAAATCACAGCATGGCTTTTCAGGATAGGAATTGTATCCAAAGCATACAGAGGATTTGAAGATCTTAGTTGTGTGTTTGTACATTCTCATAAGTGCAGAGGAAGCCAGCTGCTTCCATTTATGAACTGTGCTGATACATGTGCCTCATCACACCAGTGACATAACGTCCAAGCTAAAGATTTGCCAACTGATTTACCAAGGAAAAAGAAAGGACAGGTATAGAAGGCAAGACAATAGAAAAATAAAGATATCTAATTTTCAAGTAGCACATCGTATAATTTATGCTATAATTCTCAAGGATAAAAATACCAGATKATTGCATCATCCTGCCCTTTCATCAAAGGCCAGWAATGGCCTTTGATTTCCAAGTTCCCTTCTCCCATGTTTTTGKCTATTGCACTGTTTTTCCATAATACAGACATCAACTTCCAATCCAAATTCACTTTCCACTCCTTTTATGCTATAGTACATTTTGATGCAAATTTATTTTTCTGAAGTGTTCTTTTTATCTTTCTTTGCTAACTTTTCCCTTTTTGATGCTCTTACCTAAAACCTCCTCAAGTACCTCTTTTGAAAATTGTACAGTACTGAACAAGGTTCTACAGGTGCATTTAACATATCCTTTCACTACCTCTGGCTCCAGCCTATTTTGAGAGATCATTACCAAACATTTAAGCTGAGGGTGGAAGGACTTTTTTCCTGCTCCTCTCTCTGTCTTAGTCCTGCCTTATTCTGTTCATGCTGAGATCCCTGTTTTCAAACCACATTCTCAATTCATGTTTTTTTCATGCTGTCACTTGAATTCTTCTAATAGTTTCTGCAGAAGATTTCTTTTACTTATTAGTCACACAGCTTAAATTGAGCAGGTATCACCTTACTCCAACTGAGTTTGAAAAGGAGATACAAATAATTTTCCATTCATCTCYTTCTTGAATCGAATACTTGGGATTTGGCTTCTCTTCCAGGCTTTCACACCCATCTTAAACCAGATTATATGTGAACATTCACTGTTTGCTACTTCACTTCTGAAACAACTGATTACCTGCTTTTATCCCATTCTGTCCCACAAGGAGGTAGACAGCTTCCCATAAGCCTCTCCTTTTCCCTGTCCACTATAAAACTTTTAGAGCTGGAGATTCTGTAAGTTCTGGGATAGTCAGACCAACATCATTGCTATGTTCTTATTTTCATGYGCTTTCCCTGCTGCACACTCTACAACAGGAAGTATTTCTTCGAGTAGCACCCCTGCAGGGCTTGGATGTGTCATTGGGCTCCAAGGCTTTACAACAATATGATGGAAAAAGAAGAGTTGGTGTGAAAGTTTATAGAGAAGGTTCCAGGAACAGAGAGGAAAGAGGGCAGAGTTAAGAGATTTTTACTCCTTGCAACTCACATAATACTGAACACAGTCAGTCCATATGTGCAATCACAGTAAAACAACAGAAGAAATGGGGGGGTAATAGCTGCAATTCCTTTGTTAAACAGCAAAATCACTCATTATTGATTAATYAAATGCTGCAAACCATAGAAGMATTTTTTATTAAATAATTAAATACTGCACAGCAGAGGAAGTTATACCAAAGACAGTTAGGATCCTGACACTATCACAAGAGAAGTAAAATTTGGTTCAGTCAACAAATTTCAGTGTGAACAGAAAAAAAAATTATGATTATGATCACACAAAGTCATAAGCATGCCTTTAGAAAAAAAATCATATAATTAAAGGTGCTAGTTTCCACATCAAATTCCACTTTGGATGTGGTTAAATTCCAGCTTGGTTAAGTATTTCCTGTCTATTTAATTTCATCCTGTAGATCCAGCTGCACATAGTTATTCCACACTTCCTGTTCTAAACTATCACATAGTGCCATTGTGAGTTATTGAGCAGCTTCATTCTTTTTGATTCTTTATATGATGTATCAATTACATCATCGAGAAAGTGGTTTGAGACTCTCTGAGAAGTTATGAGAGAAGTCAGGTTGTGTCCCTAAAAAAACAACATGTACTGCAAACTTTTAAAAAGYCCAGCTTTTAAAAAGGGTAAGGAAAGTAAGAATTGTTAAGATTATGGCAAATTATGCGGAGCGACCAAAAATATAAAAAACAGATAAAAATTAATTCCAGACAAGAGTCTTCATRAAAGTTACCTCAATTTCATCATAAACAGGGTACAATTTCTATGATGGTATTAGGGGAAAAAATTTCAAGGAGATTAAGAAATAATTACGCAAAACTAAAATACTGATAAATGCATTTTTCCGCATTTCCTCTCTTTCACTTTTTTACATTATATAAGAAGTAGATGACAAAACACRAATACTTCCTGTCAATTGCTCAGTGATACCCCAGCACTTTTACCAGCTTACAAAGGACAAGAGAAGCTGACTCCTCAGGTAACACCTAGTCTAAAAGCCTTTAAAGCATTTAAAAACACGTATGGAGGAAACAGAAGAATAGAATGAACATTTTTAAATTTGGGRTTCAGTCAAATAATCGAGTATCAAATGTTCATTCTATTGTTCTATTTCCTCCCTAAGTCATGACAAGTAAGAGCTCTTGAAACTGAACTCAGAAACCAAGATTCTTTGACAAGCTATCCTTTAAAACCTTGTATGGWTATATGGGGTGGAAGGAAAAAGAAATAATGCTCTAGCCATGAACAGGTAACAGGAGGCACTCAAGACCATGACCAGAATTGGTGGTGCTTCAAAGCATTCTCCACTGGCACCTCCAACATGCAGCACTCCCCCAGTCAGTCAGATTTGGAGGCACCAAGTCTGGGCATGGAACAAGAAAAACATTTCTGGAGGACAAGAACATATTGTCAGTGTTGCAAAGCAACAAGAAGTCAAAAAATTACGAGTAAAACATTCATCCACATGGGWCTGTCCCGTAACTCTTTCACGTTACAGCCTGAGTAACAAAAATGATAATTTACCTGAAGAGGGCCCTAATTCCCGTCAAACTGGGCTTTAAAAGCCCTTTCCTATTTTGGATCTGGAACATGCTTCAAGAGTTTGGGACAGGCACATCAGGAAGTGACGTCCATTTCTGCACCGAARCTTCTGTGACCAGATGGACTCACAAGAGCTCAATTACCAGTGATGCARCTTCAGCAAACAAAATCCTCTCTTGGCTGCACCACAGTGATGAGCGAACTCTGCCACACCCACATCAATCCACTGCTCCAGTCTTTCCCTTCCTAAAGGATGTCCTACAGTGATGTCCTCAATGAGACATCACCTAAGACATCACCTCTAACCAGACAATCTGCTGATGGGCACACGATTCTTGTGAAGAAGTAAAAATGGCATGGATGTAACTTCAGCAGAACACATCCTCCTGAAGTTGATTGTTTATTAAAAGGAATAAAGTAGTTAAGACAGGCACCTGGACATCACTGCACAAACTCTGCTTGAACRTTTTATATAAATAAAGACTAGCTACCTTTTCCCCTTGTAATCAACATACAGGAGCATAAAACTTGTTCTGGTTTCAGCCTACAAAACTTACATCAGGTCTATTTACACAGCATTGCCCCTTTCTCAAGAACAACAATAACACACTTTTCTATGATACTGTAACAAACAGATTTCATCTTCAAAATGGTTTGAACCAAATTCATGTTCTCAAAGTTGGTGCTCACTGTGTCTCAAAASCAAGACAAACACACAAGAACAACACATGCTGCACATGATACCATGTTTCCCACACAGCATCAAAGGGTTTGGATGTGGCAGAAATATTGGTGGAAAATCCATTTCCTACCAATACCAGGGACAACATATTAGTAAGACAAATTAGTAAGACACATTAGTAAGACAAAGACTTGCTACGATTCCTTGAGCACATTTCATACTAATGACCCACAATAGTGGAAGACCTATTGGTTTCACAATGCAGATCAATGCTTATATGCAGTGAACAGCTTCCCTTGACTTCCGTTATACAAATTACGAGTGGCTCTGGAGAAATGGTAACAGCACACTAAGTAAGTGCAATTTCTCTTTTGTTTACACTTCTGTAAATCACAGTACTTGAATACCAATAAAGTTTCTCCACTCAAGWGAGGATAAACAAAAGAACTTAATACCATCAAAAGTAAATGTTGCAAACATGGCAGTGAATCCATGAATGTAAAAAAACCCTGGACACACAGAGACACAAACTGGGAGACAGCAGCTAAGCTATTTYCACATTCAACCTCAAATCAATTTTTACTGCAACATACACATAATGTTTAACATCAGAATAACTTAAAATAAAATTTATTTTATTCTTTCTAAATGTATTTGCTGATGTAGGGAAACATGACCAAACAATGAGCCTCCACTTAGCAGTGGAAACACAGAAATCATATTTGCTTTTTTATTAAAATAACATGTGAAAGATGTATTACAGATTGAACTTCCTTCTGGAAACTTTAGCTGCCCTGGGAGACAACACAGCCTATAATATTTCTTTACTAAGAATATCCATAATAGTTTTGGAAAGGTCTTAAAATAAAATCTAAAATATGCATGAAATATATGTTTTTCATGAGCTCTTTTTTTTCCCCTGTCTTTTCTTTATGAGCTCTAAACTGCCAATTTTAATGTTTTAATATTTAATTCAATTCACTTAGTCTTTTCACCCTTTGCCTTGTAGGACTTAGGAGAAAAAGGTTGAAAAGTTAAAGAAAARGGGAATTTATCTAATTAAATGGAAATCTTTTAATGATGTTATGAAACCACTCAGAGCAATGTTTTAGATTTGCTCCTGCTGTTGTTTGAAGCTGTGGTGTTAAAAATGCCCTGGTTAGAGTTACAGACTGTTCTAAAAAACTGTGAGGAATTTATGTAGGATTTAAAACAGACACATGCTTTTAAAGTCGAGAACCTTCAAATACTGCAGCTAATCCACACAATAATTCAACAACCAACCATGCTCAAATTCCTAACAGATACCATATGCAACCTGTAATAAAAACTGCATCAAGGTATTTCAAGCAATGGGATAATTTCATTTTCCACTTAAGAGCCCTATTTACTTTTAATTAACAAACTCTTATAAGGTGCATGAAAATTATTCCACCATTTTGCATACAATGCTTACACTGAAATGGCTCCTGAAGATGTTTTACTTCCTGAAGAGAATGGGTTATTAAGTAGATCCACTATGATAAAATTACCTATCATTTATATAAATATACTTGACAAACACATACACCAACAATGCCTTTTGTTTTCTGTAACTCCAACAAAAAGAAARGACCAAAGTGACCCATCTGGTTCAGAAAGAGCAAAGGTATAAGTTAAAAAGCAATAAGAAAAGCAAGCTCCAGAGTTCAATGTCATGTATCCTGTAATGGAAAACGGTGCTTTGACAATACAGGAACAAACTGTAAGGATACACTGAATTTAATGGTTTAGCCTTTACATTTTTCTATCTACTTTTTCATTCTAATATCCCCTCTCTCAACATCCTCCTCCTCCCCGAGGATTACATGTCTTCTGGAATTGGACTTTCTCACAGGAATACTGTGGTAATAAAGCTGAACCCAAATTCCTGTAGTAGTTTAAAAAAATGTTCTTCATACAAATAACAGGATGTAATTCCTCTTTTGACTGCCTCTTTAGTTAAGCAATATATTTAGTTGGCTAAATAATTAGGCCATTGCTAAATGTGAAGATTTTTCAAATGTGAATCTAATTAGCCTAAGTAAAGAAGGTATTTCATGGGAAATTATTTTTTGCCTTCAAGGAGATGATTCTATACTCAGTGAAATTGTGTCATCTTATTAACACTCAGCTTGTCTGGTATAGGTCCTGAATGATTTACTCCTGTACTCTGCTCCAAATTACAGATTTAGTAGTTCTTGAATACTAGCAATCTCTACCAAAATTCTCAGCACTTCTACAAAAATGCTATGCTTTGCAGAAGCAATAATTTGAGTGTGATGATGTTTTTAAAAATCAGTAAAAAATTAAAGCATGTAAATTTATTTTTAAAATAAATGAATTAATTGTTCATTACTATAATGGGAACTTGATGCTTTTAAATGAAAAGATTCAATTTCAGGTCAATCAAGTCCATAACTACTGACAGCCACAAGCCACCAGGATACCAGAAGACAGACACATTTTTTCCCTCATTTCCTTAAATATTTCAGGAATATGTGACCACTATCAGATACAGKGTATTTGGCTAGATGGATTTTTGCCCAGGAATGATGGAATTTGTTTTGCAGATATGAGCAGTTGGAAAGATTTTAATGTATCCTTGGGCACAGCAGCCTTTTACTCTACAAMCAAATTATAATTCAACACAGCACAAATTTAATAAACACAGCATGCACTAAACAAAGTATTTAAACTCTTCAATAAAACACAAGAGCTCAGTGGTAATTGGTAAAGATGGCATAAATAACAATACAATGACTACACAAGACCAGATAGCAAAAAAGCTCACACCGTCCACCTGAGGTAATCACAGTATTSTGCAGCAACACTGATTGCCCCTCATGACAGCAGGGGGAAAAAGGARACAAAATTAATCAAAATTATTTGCCCTGATAAAACCACTTTCATTTTAATTTGCTTTATAACTAAATAAATGGCCTTARGTTTGGGTGCTCCCTACCTCTGCTTCTGACTGGCCACACTCAACAATTCACAAAGCTTTTTCTGGACTGTAGAGTATCATCTCCCCTGTATTAGCACTTCCACAAACTTCAGCAACTTACTAGTGTTTCACTGAGTGGAAGCATGATCACTCCAACTTCAAAAGTCTGGTGTTCACATATCTTAAATTATTTGGGAGATAATGTTGTACTTCAGCTGTGGCTTCCCTTAAAGAATTACTTTTCAGAGGCCAAAATAGAATTAAAAATTCTTACTCTTACAAATTAAATATTTCAATTAAAGTATTTCTGATTTATTGCTTAATTCTAGGTTTGAAAGCTGTTTTTATGCATCTATAAGCTACTCAATAAAACGGTGCTTTGTCTTTTTTTTCTGAAGTTGTTTTATGAACAGATGAAGGAAAAATAATCATAAAMCAAAGTAATTTCTAAAAGCAAAATTATTGACTGCAACTGAAATGCTTTCCAAAGATTTTTAATTGCCCTAAATTTGTGAAAAACTACCCAGGAGATCAACAAATTCATATCAATGAACTGCATTATACTATTGAGAGAACCCTTGGCCTCAAGCCAGGGAGAACAAATAGGAAGGACCATTTTCACTTGGCTGCAAATTATCAAAAAGCTAAGAGAAAGCTATGCAGTTAAAGTGACATGTTTGTATGGTGGGAAAAAGATCAAATATTGATCGTCCAAGCTGAGGTAATTAGAGCAGTTGTCAAGGAGATGTGATGCATGTCGTTAGCCCTACAGAAATGCATCTTTGTTTTATATTGAGTGAATTAGCTGTTCAGCAGTTGGCAGCAATTTTTTCTTTTCTTTCTTTAAAAGGCCATACACCATTCAATAGAAACATATTCCCGCAATTCAAAATTTTTTATACTAAACATACACAAATACAATTTTAAATACTGGAAGTTTTTCTACGTGGACTTTATCTACACGGATATTTTATCAAATAGATGTGTAAAACACGCATCTTCCCATGCTTATAGCAGCGTAAAACCTCAGAGTATAAATGGAGAGAAAGCCGCATGGTGTGGAACTGAAGCGCCTGCTGTTTTATTAGAACTCTTCYACCTCACCCTGGGTACTAAGTCCTTGCAGATTAATGTCAATCCACTGAGGACTGGAAGCTCACACCACTATGGACACCGCAGAGACCCATCTGTGGAGCTGGTGCCACTCATGCATTTCACTGAGCAGTTAAACGCTGACACTCCCCAGCAGTGAGCTCACAACACTGAGATCTCAGCGTGCCTCCCCTCTCTCCAGCAGCCAGAGCCCAGCACAGCCCAGGCTGGCAGCACCTTCTGCTGTGGCCTGGCTTTGTCACTGCTTGGCCCTTGTGCCAGCCGAGGTCACAACAGAACACGGCACCTTCCAGAAACACGCGACTCCGCAGGGTCACCACTCGCCACAAAGACATGGAGCAAACCAACAGCTGCAGCCCTGAAAACTGCATTTATACACTTCAGTCACCAAATCGGTATCTAACAACAAGGAAAATCATTCCTGATAGGACACGTAGCCTTTGTGGCAACTGGGAATGGGGGGACATGCACATGTCAGGTCTAATCTCTTCAAAGAAGTGTTGTGTCTGATAGACATTTACTAAATATCTTCACCTACTGGACGAGCAGCAAACCAATCCTTCCAAATCAGTTCCCCAAAAATATTCCCAAATGACAAAAGGTGAGATGTGCAAGACTTCAATTCACAATTGCAAAATGCCCCCAGGGAAAACAACTCATCTGACACTTAAATCGGAACTTAATTTCCTACCTCAGGGATTTCCCTTCAGTGTCAAGAAATTATTTAAGTGGTTTCATACTTCCAGCTATGAGAGTGTTCTCAGTTGTGTATGTTTTGTAAAACTTCCCAACTGGGTCAAAATTTGTCAGTGCTGGATATCTTCTTTAAGCTAAAATAATACTCTTTCTAGGAAATGTTAAGCAGAGGACTTGAAAGGAAGGCATGCAGCAACTCTGACTTGAATTTAGTTCTCCATAGGATGACAAACATGAGGAGGASTACGCTTTATCTTAATGTGCTGCTAAAACACTTTTTTAAATAGTAAAGACAGAGATAKGAATTTGATCAAATACAGCAATTTATTTTTCCAAAGACAAAGTCACCTCTACAGTGCTATCTTGCAGACATTTCCATCAGAAAAATCTGGTCTGGAAACCATCTGAATAGAGAGTACAGCAAACAGCCACCTTCCAGYAGAATACTGAACTAAGCCTCAAAGCCTTGCTTCCTCTACTATGATGATCCCAGACTTAKATTTTTTTAAATACTTATCACCATTTTAAAGCTTAAACAGTATGCATTAACGATAGATTTTCTTCCAATTTTCAAGAATTCATGTCTTTTGTTTGTTCCAAGTAATTCAATAAAAATAACCAGGGACTGGAGTTGATACTTTTTCACAAGCCTCTGCTCCTTTTAAGCAGAGCTGTACAGAATGCACAAAACTTTTGCTTCCTTTGGTCATTTACTCTTCCCTACTCTTCCCCTACAGAATCAGATTTCTGGAATTGCTGTTTGTTGAARAGGAACACATTATCACCACTTAGTTCAAATATTACCCTTCTTATAAAAGACAAACTAAACTGAAATCTTGAACCAAGCACAATATTTCATCAGTCTGGATGCCACGGGGCTCCATAACATGGCAACGCTTTATGAAGACCTACTAAGCAATCAGACTTGAGATGGAGAGACTGGCGACTGCATCTTGTTAAGGAAACTTGCCCGTGTGGCCATCCAGGAGCCACACATCTGTAGGCAGGCACTCCCATCTGTAGGCAGGCACTCACACTGTACCACTCATGCTGGGACTGAAGGTCTTTCACAACAGGCAGCTCCAATGGGACTCCCTGCCCATCCCATACACACGGGCAGATGAGGTTTCCTCACCAGCTCCATCCCAGGATTCCCACAGCAGAGTCTCAAATCCTTCAGATAGTTTAATCTTGTTGCAATAACTAAATAGTGAAACAACAWTTTGAGCTGGTGCCTCTTGAGAGARGACCATGGACAAAGGAACCCCCAGGCTTTTATCCGCTCACAGTGGCAAGTCTGGGGCCATGGGCTCCTGCCGTGTCCCTGAGTGCCCAGTCCCCTGCTCGGACACAGCTCCCTGAGCCCTTCATTATGCWAAGTGTTGGCAGCTCATGGCCTCTTGATTGGGATCCTACCCAGAGCTCAACCTGCAGCTCCCACTGCAGTGCACCCTGARCTACTGCCCTGGATGTGCTCCTTAACAGTGTCCTCCCTGAGAAGTACTTAGGTATCTATTTCACATTTACATCCCTGTCACAGCCAAACGCAGCAAATTCTTTCTGCCATTAGAATTTGGTTGAAAACATGATGAGACTGAAGTAAAAGCCATCCCTCAGACTGTGAAAAACTGCCCAGAAGAAAAAGTTCTTGTTGAAATTGTTACAGAATTTTATTCGCTCATTGCGTATAGATGGAAAATATATTTCTCATTCGTCGTTAGAGTAAGAACTTCTCTAGTTCATCCTAATAGAGCCCCAAATTTGATATACCATGAAAACCAAMAGAAATGCAACCCAAAAGACCAAACCAACTACTAACCCAGTAACCACTGAGCTCTGATATTCYACTTTCTTATATCAAGTACTTGGTCCATACTTGTCACACATAACAGTGCAATGATTCAGAGTAGTCTTGTCCTTCTAAGACAATATTTTCATGCAGGTGATATTAATGCGTAAAAAGACACCAACATTATCCAACAGGAGCAATATAGTGGTAAAAGAATCATAYCACTAAGAATATTTTATGGATACTGCCAGTTAAATGTTGAAAAATGCTGAATTTTTAATGTAACCAACTGCATATTTACTGTATTGCCATCTTGATCAATAATTAAAATATATTTGTCAGAATATATAAATAAGAAATGCGATTTCAAATATCTTAGTTTATTATGTTTGTTTACTTGCTTCATCCAAAATCTGATCATATTTGCTCATCACTGAAGCTGAGTTTCAACAGCACAGTAAATACCACACACTGTGTTCAGCATGAGACCTTTAGATCTGCACAGTATTTCTGTCTCAGTACCAGTACTGAAGTTAGGATTCCTCTTACAACACAAGTCAATTTTTGGCCAACAAAAATGTTGTTTCGAAAACAATCAGCTCTTTTACTTACTACAGGCACAAGGGAGTTGGCCTCTGAATAGAAACAAGAGAAGGACAGAATTTTCCTCTTCATGTCCTGCTCACAATGGTAGAGCTTTAATCTTACAGGCTGAAAACTGCATCAAGCTCAGAAATCTCTCAAAAAAGAAAGCCTAGCAATGGGCTCTATCTCCATCTGCTTAACAGCAAGGACAGACAGTTCAACAGCWGCAGAAAAGAAATCATAAGGTGGCATGCACTGCCCTTTAGTGGTTGTAGAAATCCTCACCCATGAAGTACAAAACTGTTAGGTTATCACCAAGAGGAGCATACCTTACTGTGCTTTTCTGGAAAAATCCCCATACATGCTCAAAGTCAAAAACTACAGTAACTTGCATTTCTCTACAGCATGAAAACTACTAGTCTTATTTCAATGTAACAAATACTTCAACGGGAAAGGATTTCAGGGGATATAGCTCAATGTGCCATGGTTTCTGACTCATCAAACTGCAGAGCAGCATAATAAAGCAGTAGGCTTGAGAAGGCAGGAAAAGAGGAAAGCTGAAATTAAAGACAAGGACAAATGTATTTATTTATCCTTGTAACACTGGACACTCTGAAAGGTTTTAAAAAAAAAGATATTAATGGAAGATATTAATGTCTTTTGAAACTACTCTTGATGACCATCCGAGTACAGAACCCTTAAACTTCTCTTTCAATTTATTGAAATTTTCATTTAGGTAACTTCGTATTTGTTTTCCCACTCATGCCTTTAGAGGACCAGTACAATTGTTATTTGACTTCAACACAGTATGCAATGCTTCAGTACTCTTCYACGGTTATTTTTGTACCACTGACAGTTCCAAGACTGCAGCTATTGCAGAAAACAGCAGCATGAACTCTGAAAGACCTGATCTACACTGACTGTCTACAAGCCAGTGGTTGTCACAATTTCCTCTGGATACTACGAAACATTGGAAGTTGTAATAGAAGTTTAAAKCTCATTTCAGGGAAATACTATCACAATCAGGTTATTAATAGTGGGAAATGAATTTACTTTTAATTTTAAGGTCTTCTATGGAGTAGTAGGCCAGTCATGACTGTCATGTAAGTTTTATCTTTTAAGTGTGAACAGTATTTCAAAAGTGTACTGAAATGCTCTAACAGAAGGGATATATTTATTATTCTGATACAACATGCATAGCAGATATTCACTTTTGAAAATAAGGGATTTTAAATTAGTTATCCGAGGAACTAGATCTCGAGGACTGCTSAATTTTTGTCCTAAGTCTTTCATTAACTTTGCACGTGACAAATGAGTGAATGCTACCCGGTATTTTCCTCAAAGCTACAACGAAACAATGTTGACTGTGAAAATCCCAGGTACAYATTACGAATTTCAGAAGATGGCCCTGCAAATACCAAAATCACCACCAGCTCCAAAACTGAAGCATGTTGCAGATACAGCACATGAAACTGCTGCATCTTCCTAGTGATTCTTGTATTTCAATAATGATCACTTAGTCTCAGTACATTTCTTCTGCCTTACCCATAAAACCACTCAGCAATTCACATAACAGCACAAAAAGTGTATCACATGCTATTTTYGCTTGGAAAGAAAGAGAGCTGGAAGAAGGAATGTGTATGTCAGATTCYAAGTTATGACTACACAGTAAAAATTTGTTTACTATATTATTAGRATGGCATGCAATTAAAAATAGCCACTTTTCTAAAAATTGTGTTGTTTCTTTTTGTTCAAATAAGAGTAGATCAGTACTCGAAGTCTTGGCATATGAAATATTTCATACTCACCCCGTGGCACAAATTCATAGTCCTGTTAGGCAATTGTCACCTGATTTCTTTTGGTTTTTCAACAGATTTACCCAAAGTCTTACTACATAGACATTTTACAATTCTGAGTACAGAATGACCTTCTATGGTAATTATTATGAATTAGGTAAAAATGGTATACGCTGAGAATTATGGTGGCTGTTCATTCAGTTACATGTCCTGTCAGCAAAAAAAAACAAGTAATAAGAAAGCCTTCAAACTAGACTTGTATGTGACTGGAACACCAGAAAATGTTATAACTTCACTATATAAAAAAAATAATATTCTAAATCTACATAGTTACAGTACCTTTCTTAGGYGTCTAATATATGTTACCAAAATGAAAGGCAATTTTGTAGTATTTTCCCAAAGAAAGAAGATAAACCTGCTGTTTACAAAGGAAAAAATTTCATAATTTTACAAAACTTGGATTTTCTACAGCTCTCTCCTCTACAAAAAAACCTTTTAGAGTTTGCAGAGGATGGATTTTAACAGCATAGTCTTGTTCAAAGATGGAATGGAAGTTTGGCTACCTTTTTCTCTTTAAAATTAGAAGGAGTCTTCTTTTTGCATTAACGTGCTACTGACCAGAAGACAAAGTAAGAAGATAAGACAGCATGGCTAATGAGTCGTTAAAACATACACCTTAAAAATATTACTACTTAACTTAGTTATTACACTTTAAACAATTTATCCATTCAGTTATTTTCACTTTTCTCAGAGGTGGTATAGTGAGGCTGGACTCATCCTGTTTAGAATCTGCAAAACCTGGCATTCACTGTGCTGTACTGGATAAAACACTTGTGAAACAGAGGCAGCCAGTTGGGATAGAAGATCTTTGGCAGAAGTTAGTTAATGAATCTGGGCCATGACATCCACTGGAGCACTTGGAGCRTCCAAAGAATACCAAGGAGTTAAATTCTATAAGCTTTAAGTTATTACGGGCTGCTTTCCAAAAAGCGTGACTTCCAATACTTGAGTATGAAAGCCAGATTTCATTTCTGGCTCCATCTCACAATGCTGTAATAGTTTAATTCCACTGAACTAGAGATTCTCATCTACTATTAAAAACAAGGCCTAAAACAATGTAAGTGTTTCATAAACTGCAGCAAAATTAATTAGCAATTGATGGGAGAAAGCAAAATCAACAGTGTCCTGCAGCAACTCTGCATCTGTGTTGGCTTYTCRCAAATTCTGCTGCCTGCTGAAAACSCCCCAACAACAGAAGATGCTTTTGGGTTTGGTTTTAACAACGTATTAAATATCACTATGTTTTTTATTATCTTTATCTAAAGTATGTGTTAAGTCTTGYGTATGTGTAACCAGGAAACAAAGTTTGTCCTAACTTTCTCTACGAATACTTTGTAGGCTGAAAGTACCAAATCTAACATACTTTAGTGTAAACATATAGTGAGATGAAAAATATTATTTCTCATGCTTGAAAAATTGTTTTTAAAATTACAATCAGAGTTCTATYATAATAAAGAAAAATTTGAAGTTCCATTCCAAACAAATTGCAAACTATATGTAAAATAGATCCATCCTGGCATGTTTAGGAAAAACAAAGCTTGAGATTCTGAGGGATACCAGCTAGAACAGAAAGACAGACATGTCTGTGTGTACCTGTGCACATGCATGGAACAGATCTGTCTCTTGCTCACGTGGCCAATAGCTCCTGATGATGACATCTCTCATACAGCCATCACCTCTCTGAAGCCCTGTCCAATGAACTGCTCTTGGGACAGCAAAGCAGAATTTTGATTTKTAATAATGTTACATATAATTGGATTTCTACAGAACACTTTCTTGGAAGATGCTCCTAATTTCTTCAGAMATATAATTCATAGTTTCCTTTCTGTGCATGTAACAATGAAAAAAGGGAGGGATGGGACCCATGGGTATATCATATATATAACTACTAGTGAATACAAATGGAAATTTTGGCTGAAGAAGTTATCCCTGGGGCAACTTGTCAACAACAAGGCAAATAATACTAATACGTTGCTCTTATAACAGAAGCTGAGAAGGTTTCACAAGTGTTATTGAATTAAACCAAACAGCAAGYTTCTGTGAAAAATTCTAATTGTACCAGCAGGAAACAAGGTGTTTTAAAYGGCTCCAGACTCAATATCTTCATCTCAAAGACAAACTTGCTCTCATTCCCCCTCTTCCTCCTAATAATTCAGGAGAGAACATTGACATTTTGCAATTAAGAGAAGATTCAACTTAATTTCTTGCTTCCAACTTCGTCACCTTCCTCACCTTTCTCACAATCTGCCACTGAACATTTGGTCATATTGAAAGGATCAATGCCACACYGCTGCAGCTTTTTGATAAGTTTGTATATGCATTGAGAAATGCAGTGAAACAATCCCCCCTTCCCCTATCCTCAACCACAAGTTTCATTCAGTCTCAGACTGAGTGGAAGAAGCAGGTTAGACTGACACAGTGAACAATTAATTTTAACAAATTTAACAATAATTACTCTGCAATCATCACTTATTTGCAAACATGTAAATGTGTGCTTTAGTTATGTAATTAATCATAAAGTAAAGATACAGTATATAATATTGTAATTAAGTATAGGTTTATTAATGACACATAACACTTGTGGCTAATTAATGCACACAGTTAATCATTAAGTATCCTGTTAGGTGCTTATTAGGGTGTTTCTATSCATGGACATGTGATATTCTCCTTTGTCTGCTGCCTGATATCTTCACACATCAAAACAGCAAGGAACATAAGGGAAGGTAAGACCTCAGAACAAATTATTTTGTATGATGAACATTACTTCAGATTTCATTGTGCTACTGCTTTACAATTAGAAATGACCCAATACTTTCTGTCTTGGAATGCTTACAATCTAGTAATTTAAAATCTCAAAAGCAGGAAGTTCTGCTAGATCCAGATAACTTGTATTTTTTATTTTTTTTTAGAATAGACATGTTTTTTCTTTTTAATAGATACTTGCATACAAAAGCAGTTATTTTTCAATGACAAAGCCTTTTATTGATTGAGGAAATTTTCTCTGCACCAGAAATGTGCACTAACTCATGAAGCCCAAAGCTTGCAACTCATCTACACTTGACATATACAGAACTTAGGGTAGCTGTGCATCCTGTGCAGATGGGCTGCTGTTTCTTATTAATRATWTTTTATTATTTATTCGTGTTGMAGTAATGTTCAAAGTCTCTGATCTAGRTGGCAACTTCATTACAGTACAGGTGATGTATACATAAAGGCTGACACAATTCCCACCCTAAAATACTAACTTCAGAAAAATGCAAGTGAACAAGATACAAGGTACAAGCAAAGTAATTAAGAGCACAGACAAATTTCCTATTAGTTACCCACTGTTTTTACAACCTCCATAAATTCTCTATTGCCTTTCCATTTCCTCTTGTCACTGTAAATAAYTTAACAATTATGTGTTTTGTCTCAATTTCATGTTTTAGCTACAAGAAAAAAGGAAAAAAAAAACAACCCACATTGCACTGAATCAGAACTGCTGAATTCACTTGGTGCAGCATTCCTCCAAAGGGGAGCTGTACAAATCTCTCACAGATATTTAGCAACTCCTGGTACCTCTTCCTGTTCAAGGAGTGATGGCTATTGCCATTTATGCCATGATTGGTCATTCCAGACTATGGAGTTAAGCCAGCTGTTGTTCCCGGTGTCTTCTGAACTTAGTCTTACCCCAAAAATGTTCCTCTGCTTTGCCCCTGCGGGGCACACCCTGCCTTAAAGTTGTTTAGGGGATGTATTTCTTTCCTATATACCTGGGTTTTCTGGAATGTTTTCTAAGTGTTAACTTCATCACCATGAGTATTTTTGGCRTGATTTCAGATTTTAAGCTGAAGACGTAGAGGGTCTGTATTTCTCACTTGCCCATCTTTCCCTCTCACCTTGCTCCTCATCCCTGTCTGCAAGCCCCTTCTTTCTGCCTTTGTTAGTCAGCAACTTGTCAGCATTTATAAAATGGTACAAGTGTCTGGAAACAGGAGACCAAGTTCAAGAATTGGGAACACAAAGGTATTCTAATACATTTTCTACACTAATACTTCCATTGGCTCTGAAACCTGCACATGACAGCGCTTGGTTCAAACATGTTTTTCTGTAATAGCCTTCCAAAAGTAACAAGTGTCCTCATGACCTCATCTCACTGGTTAGTGAGATCTTCACTAATATCTTAAGATATCAGACGGCTATTATAAACTTTATATACAATGCATCAGATACGCTTTACCAACTGCAGAAGACTGGATTCTAAAAGATTATGGTTTTTTACTTATTAAATGAAAATTCTGTAAGCTTTCCAAATATTTCAATGAAATCAGTGTYAAGTTTTTAGCAGAACGCTGGATGAGATGCAGCTTAGTATGTTTACATAGATAGCTTTTTTTTTGTTTTTAATTACATTTCAAGTAATAGGGTACATATTCTATACTTTTTAATATTTTATCATGAAAGGAACTTCTACTACTGCAAATACTGCAATAAATCTTGGTGGCATTAATGTGTAATTTATATGACAGTAGCTACATGATAGATGTCCAGAGCATCTGAGATCAAAACACTGAATCAGTCATGAGCACATGCATGTCATTATCTTAAGAGGAACAGTATGCTCCATTTCTACTTCTGAAGAAATGTTTCAAATTTCAATCCAACAATCTGAAATTTTACTTGAAAACAATTAAGCTGCTTTCTCACTATGAGAGAAAACAGACATCATGCATTTGTCCATGCATTCATTACCATGGTGTTTGGTTTCTTGGTGTTAAAGGGTTTTTCTGTTTAAAAAACAAATGAATGAACCCCCCAAAAACCAACAACCTCATGATGAGCAAAGGCTAACAGACAACTAAAATGATCATGTTAAAATTGCCCAGGGAAGCTTATTTTGACCTGAGATCTTCCAGAAATAAATACAYATATACTTATCTCCCCCTTAGAAAACAGGATAAATGCATCATGAGCAGTGCAACACAATCACACATACAGCAATAAAGGCATTGTAAAGAAAACATTAAAATTTTCTAATAGAAACCAGTAAAAGTGTGAAGCACAAAAGAGTTTTTTTTTGAGGAAGAAATGCATGATGTGGGACTGGCACATTGATCTTTCTCAYTGGCTGCAGGCCCTGTCCAACCTCAACACAGCATCTGGTGAGTAACAGGCACTCATGGAGCCTCTTTGACTTGAAATCCCTGAGCTGAGACATTTCTAAATGAAGCAGAGTTAGAATTACATGGCTGATGGTCAAAGACACTGAAGTTGTGTCAGGGCAGGTTTAGGTTGGATAACAGGGAAAGGTTCCTCACCCAGAGGGTGGCTGAGCACTGGAACAGGCACCGCAGGAAGTGGTCACAGCACCAAGGCTGCCATAGTTCACTGTTCATTGTCTGGACAACACTCTCAGGCACAAAATATCTTGGGGTGTCCCGAGCAGGGCCAGGAGCTGGACTTGGATAATCCTTGTGGGGCCCTTCCAACTCAGGATATTCTAGGATGGTAATTTTTGCACAACTTGAGCATGCTGTCATTTCTTGCATAAGGCAATACTATGTGAGTTCTTTCAAGAACTCATCTTGTAAGTGAACATTTTGTATCTACAGACACCTTTGCCAAAGTTGTACTACATGTCTACTGCCTGGATTTATTCTGAATCTGGCTTCTATCATCTTGACTAAGCAACACTTCAGTCTCACCTTGAAAGGGAGCAAACAGTTGATTCTCATGTATCCTCATACACTGTGACTGACGTTTTCAGTTTCTGTAGTTTCTTCCTTTCAACTGTTACTTTTCAAGATAGTGTCCTATGTTCCTCTCCATAAAGGAACCTTCCTTTCTCTTTGTTTACTGCCTTTCTCTGAATTTTTCCCAGTTCTATTACAACCTTTTAGAACTGACAGAACAGAACCATAAGCATTTTCCAAGGTGTGGATTTCTTTGATGACTTAATGGTATTTTGTCTTCTGTACCTTTTTCTCTAGTCCTTGCTTTATGATTCCTAATATTGGGGTTGAATTTAGTTTGCTTTTGTTTTGTACTTCTGCTGACCAGCTGAGAACAATTCCAAGTGCTCCTGCTGCCCCACACCAAACGTAACACGGTGTCTGGTCCTCCTTATGGTTTTGCTTTGCAAACTGCTCCTGTTGTATGGCATTCCTTCCTAATGTAGACATAGGTGTATTAGTTGGATATCCCTCACYCACAGGTTTGTTGAGTCCTTCGAACAGCACAAATTGGATTTCCCTTTGCAGAAGCCACACTGGCTTCTCCCAAGTGAACTATATTTGGCCAGGTGTTCTTTAATTCTGTTTTATTATAGTCTCTACTAAATTTTCCTGGTAAAACCTCCAGCTTATGTGCCTGAAAATCCCTAGAAGCTTCAGGGATTGCTTGAACAACAAGATTATCTCTAATAATCTMAACCAAAATGTTTAACTACTTGCTAGAGAAAATATTAATACAGAGATTCCTTTGTGTATGATTAGAATCCTCAGACAATGTGGTCTAAAAGAAAATCCTACTCCTTTTTTTCAAGGAAAGGAAATTATAGATATGTTTTTATCTTGACCTTAGATAAGGTGGTAATTGATGCAATTGTCAACAGCATTTTTGTACCTTAAGATTATTTTCAGTTTCAGCTTTCTGTCCCTCAAAATTATTTWAAAAAATTTTTTTTTAAAGTCGGGATATGATCAAATACCAATATTTGCTACAGATGTGAACAGAGTCATACAGGCTCCTCCTACATAAACATACAGAAAAGGAACGATTTGCCTCTGCACTKCAGCTACCACATTAATATGAAGCTTGCATTTTCTGCTAGAAGGAGGAAATAAAATTGTATCATCTCTGATTGCCACAAAGCTGCAGCTTAAAGTAATCTGCATTTATTAAACACAAATATATCAGGAAAGTCAGAAAATAAATGTATCTGACCATGATAACATTTATCAGTTATCAATAATTAAGGAAAAAAGACCTAAAGGCTTATTTAACAACAGTTGTGAAAAATCAATTCTGTAGTTAYTGAAGTTCTTCTCCAAAAAATAATCCCTTCCTCACAAAAGGTATTTTTTGCTTCTAAAATATTGTTCCTGGCAGTTTCATGCCTCTCATCATCACCCATGCTTGGATTGAGGCTGATGAAGCCTGGTGTGCTGGAGAGCTGGCTCTGTGCAGGAGTGACCCAGCTGTACCAGTTCCCCACAGTAACGTGTCTACCTGCTCCACGTCTCCCTGSATGGATCTTCTGTGCACACCAACAGGTATCACAGGATTTTTACTTCCATTAAGCTCTCAATGGAGGCTCTTGGAATCTGATTTTACATATGTTTTGTGTTAGTCACATTTGCAATTACCCAGGTTACCCCCACCTCCTCATTACTTCTCATTACATTATTATAATTGAGACTTGAGTAATTGAAACCATAGGTGCAGTTTTAGAACAAGACATAATTTTCCTGTAATAATGCACAACTCCCCCTTCCTTCCTTCCTTCCTTCCGTGAAATGATGAGAAATTCACTTTTCAGTAAAAAGCTTTTAAATATTGATCATATGCAAAAAGTGTATTGATAAACTGAGGAATCATCACTTTCTTACTCTTCACCTGTCTGTTCCTCAAAACACCAAAACACAGAGATTTGATGAACAGACTGAAGACATAATGCCACCTCAGGAAGGCATCATACATGAGACACAATGGAGAAAGGACATCTACCTTTGCATCTCACACAATTTTTTACTTTCCCAGGGGATGGGCACGAGCATTTCAACATATGCCAGAGCAGTGCTAATTGCTGCTCTAACGCATGGTGGTTGCCTTCTTTCAACAGCTGTTCTCCAGCACAGAGCACAGAGTTGAAAGTGCTCCATCCTTTCAGGCCCAGATGCTCCCATCCCCTCCCCCAGCAGACTTGCAGTCTGCACTTTGGGAAAGCCGTGGGGAAAAATGGCTCAAGGGGCTTGTTACACTGCCTTTGAAGCTGAAGATCTACTGCAGAATGAATGCACCACCACAGATCTGCCCTAACAAATAATGCAGAAACAAAGGCAATTCCAATTTTATACACAATTAAAAGACAACAATAAAAAAAGCAAATGAAATAATATTAATTTTCATAYAATTATGCCAAATAGCAAAATTATAAAAAAGCATATTTCTTTGAAATCTTTCAAATGTAACTTTCTGTGTATATAACAGTTTTTATTTAGTTACTACACCACCATCTACCCACATTTAAATAAAAAGGTATTTTTAAGTCTAAGCAGTACATTAATGTTTTGTATTAAAAATAATCAATTACAAGCATAATGGTATTAGAAATGGGAGTCAGTAAATGTACTTTACATATATATTTTTTCATTGTTAAAAATGCAAATGTGATGTAGATAGAAATAGACCACAATTACTTGCACAGTTTTACTATCAGCAGTGCTAGGGCAAGTAACTCCTAACCTCTACCTTTCCCAACTGCTCATTAATATCCCTAACCATGCCCCGTTTTATGGGAGAACTGTTTGTGGGGCTGCCAGGTCAGTGGCTAAAACCCCAACATTTATTTTCTTTTTCTTTCACTCAGCTCAGTTCCCTGCTTCACTTCAGAGTGCAGCTCAATAGATTACAATAGCAGACAAGTGAAAACATCAATTAAGGACAAGAAGAACATGCTTGGGATACACTGCRTTCTCCATGAGCACGATATAGACAACCTTTCCTGAATTTTTTTTAGATCTAGAGATGGAAAACAATGCTTTCTTATGTTTCTTTAAGACTATAGTCTGCCATGGAAATGTAGKAAGCACTTTTAAAAAGAATCAATTTGCACATAGCTACACAACCACACTATACCATTTAGCAATTTTTTCCCCCAAATGGCCAAATGAATTGATACAGAATTCATAGCTTAAGGCCTGAAGGTGCTGAAGGTGTAAGATAGTTAGTGCTGGTGGGCTCAGATGTWTTTCTGAACAAACCACTTATATATAGGCTAGCAATTGGTGGTAGACACAGAAGGGAAGCAAGAGCAGACTGCACTGYTCTCCCCTCTCAGCTAGGAGGCTTTCAAGCCCTGCTGATCCTCAGGCTGCCCTTCCTCTACTCCTTCACATTAGCCACAGACTCATGTTTTGCCATCCCTGAAAATTACTCAGAAKCGTGTTTCCTTCTCCTTCGTAACTGTGTTCCCTTCAAGTCTGAAGTCACTCTTGGAGATTGCTGTAACCCTGAGTATTTACAGTTTAATTGGCCCTTGCATCTGKTTTTTTTCTATGCTTCAGAACCTTGTTTTAGCTGCCATCCCAGGTAGCTGCCTTGCGCATGCTGGCTGCAAAAATTTAGGCTCCTGCCTCCCCATGCAAACCAAAGGCRATACTTCCCAAGAGGTCAGCGAAGAAAAAATGCACCACCTTCTAGTCCTTGGGCACTCCCATATCAAAACCTATTCATTATACATGAAGGAAAAATTACCATTATATTAAGGTTCATAAGGCTAGTGAATACACTCCATCCATAGCTCTAAAGTGATAGCAAACAAATAGGGAGATGAATGGGAATGAATAGGGAGATGAATGTGATGAATGAATTTGGGAAGATGA
>NW_026623492.1:1053859-1075449 GCF_030028575.1 Malurus melanocephalus | reverse complement strand
TAGATTTGAAAAGCCTAGATATGGATTTGTTAGTTCTTCTTTAGTACACAGAGTAACTCCTTTCTGCTCTCCCTACTCACTTTCCTGATGTTTTGTTTTTTTTTTTTTTTTTTTCTCCTAGGATACAGGAATTGCCAAAACCACTTTCTGTTCTGTAGTCTCCTACATTTCTTGGAAGAGTCTGACAAGACAAATCCCACTCTATGCTCCACTATGCACAGCTGTGGTACCCTTAACAGAAAAGGGTAAACTCTGAAAGTTCTTCATGACAGAGTTACATTCAGAAATAAGTGAGTTGCTCAAAACACAGCAACTGAAGGGTAAAGCTGGGGCTGGAGACTAGTCTAATGCCTTGTGGTGGTGTAACAGGTGGCTTTCTGCGTGGAAGTCTGGGAGGTGTTTAAAAGCACTTCTAAGAAAGCTGCATGCACACATAACTCTGTCAAGGCATGAAGGGTACCCTCATGCTTTCCTGTGTGAGCTGGCCAGCAGGAAGAGAGTAGCAAATAAATAATCTTTCTAAAGCAATTAGAGAGTCAGAAATGAAATGTCTGTGCTAGGAAATCAACTTCTTGATGTCCGTTAGCACAAGTGGCAGGCTGTGGGTTATGATTACTCTCGTCATTTCTCCTATGGTGTACACAAACTGTGCTTTGTGGCCAGATAGCTACAGGGATAAAAAGTTAAACAGGTCTGAAATGTGGCAAACCTTTAAACTAAGCTGAAGGGATAACATAGCTAGGAGAGCAGCCCTGCTGTTCCCACCCTATTACTGCCAAGGTAAGGAGGCGTATGCAAACTCCTCATGATCTCTCCTTTGATACCCTCCTGCACGTTTTCAGAGACTGTCTAAGCCTTCTGCTCCCCTCTCCAGCTGCAAATATTCACGGGTTCCTTTCTAGAGGCAAACAACTTCTTAGGTCCCTCTACTTGAAACAAATAATTTAGAGATTCTCCTTAGAGAGATCAGCAGCAAACCAGGCAAAGGAACTGACAAATAAATTGCAGTGATTTGGGCTTGTAGTTGGCACCTGTGGATATGTGGCACCCTGGCAGCTACTAAATCACAGCAGGACTGATGAGCCTGTGACTCTCCTATGTTCTGCAGGCAGTCAGCAGCAGAGCAGGATCTGTCTCTCAGGTTCTTCCCTGCTCACAGTTCCTGACAGAGCAGGACAGTGTCAAGCAGCCAGACATGGGCTGTGCACAGCTGACCTCTCAGGCAAAGTTGAAACCATTCTGTACAGCACAGGGCTAAGGCTGCTGCTCAGTGATAGAGAGAGGAAGGAGCAAACACACCTTCCCAAGGGCTGTCTTTCCCGACAGCTCAGATGGGCTTGAGGAATTGCTTTGACAGCAGCTGATGAGGAATTCCTTGCTGCTGAGCACTTTTTCTGCCAGTACATGGTTGAGGCGCCATGTATTCCCTTCATTGCTACTACCCTAGAATTTCTGTCCCCTTTCTAGTTCTGCAGCCACTCCTCCCTCAGCTATGCCCACCCTCCAACACCATACCGCCTTCAATTCTCTTCAGGCACATTTTGTCACATCCATGTATTTCATGCATCAAGTTTCTTCATCAGACATCTTAAAACCATCTTTTATGGAGGGTCCTAGTGCAAGGGCTTCTATACTGTGACAAAAGATCCTCCTCTACATCCCCCTGTATGCCCTTTCTAGGCTGCTTGATTAATTCTCTCCCTGGAAAGTCTTTTCATTTCCACATGTGATGTCTGCACTCAGCATCCTTTAGATGCAAACCATTGTCGACGTCTGAGACTAAGACTGGACCTAGCAACACCTAAGTTCCATCAGCAGTTTAGAATGTAAGGGACTTACACTCTGACTCAGTGGAAAGGTCTCCATAACCCTTTTGTGCCTCTGGTGTAARTAATTCTAAATTGATTCTAATTCAATGTGCCTTTGTATGTTTCATCCACATAGTAAGTAATAAAATGGACCTTCCCATCAAACTTTGATAAGTTGCATTTTTGTAAATTCATATTAAAACCATTTTTGCTAATACCTCTGTCAGCTATTCTCCAGCTGACCTAACCCACACCTTTGTGACTCTCCTGGTAATGTATTTATTCAACATTCAAAAGCTGCTTCTACTTCTTCTCAACTCAGCAAGCTGAGCTCAACTGACCTGAAACTGCGTCTTAAGCCCACTGAAAGGTCCATCTTGTTCCCTGACATACACTTTCCCATGGATGGGCATGGGTCATGAGGACACATGAAGGTGTGATTTCCAGGCTGGCTCTGCTAGCTCTGCATCTGTTTCTTGTGTTCTTGTCCAGTGAATTTGCCCTTTACAGCTGCTGTTGTGCACCAGGAGGTCGCAGTCGGGATGGACTGGCCTGTGTGAGCACTGCAGACACATTCCCAGCCCTGCTGGCATTCACATGGCTGCTTGAAACTAATTTTTTATGCATGGGCACTCTCATTACATGTGTAGAGCCACCTTAGAGCCCACTGGCCCTTCTCTGCCGTGGCATTTCCTCATGATGTTTAACACCACAATCAGCTTTGCTTGCTGCTGTAATAAAGCTCAAATCTGTGAACAGACAGCCTGCTTCCCTCTGGTGATAACTGAGAGCTGAAGGCATAGCCATCTGAATCTTATGATGATCTTTGGCCAGATTTTAAATTGTTTTCTGCTGTTGCCATCCAATGTAACAACTGTAGTATGAATTGTTGAGCCGTGATGCTTGAGGGGACATAGATTTAAAAGACAATAATTAAATAGCTGAGAATGAAGTCACCCTGTAATGTGCACAAATACGAACACTGAAAAAATTGGTGACTTTTCCTTCAAACATAAGTAGTTCTTTTCGATCATGATCCACCCTCAGAAGCATTCCTTTCTCTGCATCCACTTGCCAAATTGTGAATTCATAAAGCAAATCACTAACCCTCAGCAACCGTGGAGAGTCAGAATAGTGGTTTCCTCTCTTACATTCCTTTTGAAGACACCATCCAAATTAGACTTTCCCAAGTTCGTGTGTTCTCAGTCTCACATCAAGTGTGAATTAGGGCTGACTCCTTATCATCTGTGCAGCTCGAATCAGAGTCTCGGGTGCTTTTCACTGCAGCTCCCGGGTGTTTGGGACGGATGTGACCGGGCTCCAGAGCAGCTCTCGGACCCTCTGTCCTGCTGCTCTCCTCCTCTGGGAGCAGAGCGGTACTGCCTGCATCCCTGCTCCGACCCTCTGCTTGCTCCTGCCTTCCTGAAGCATCCCCAGCGGCTTCCCTCATTCCTGTTTCTCCCAGTGCCCACTAGATGACGCCTCTGATTTTAACAGGAGCTCAGAGCCGAAAGAGTGGAAGATTTCACTGCTTCACTCTTTAATTTTTCACATTCTGCATGTGCGTGTGTGTGTGATGCAAAGAAGACTCGAGATCAAGGGAGACAGACAAACACCTTCACTGGTGTGTGTTCTCAAGGATTCTGAGGGGGCAGAGGCATTTTTGTACTTTCACACCCTCTCTCTTCCTGGCTTGTGGAACGCCAGATTGTAAAGAGACATTGTTAAATAACCCACTGCAACTATAATACTGTTGACATGTGCAGCTTGAGATCAAATTCAAAAAGGATATTAAAACCCAGCAACAACATCAGCAAAAAGGTACATTACTGGTTCTCTGTGTTGCAGTGTGTACTTCGTGGATATATACAGGAAAGGGACAATGGAGTCACCAAAGTCCTCTAGCTGCTGATGTGCCTCAGAAATGCCTGCAGCAGAGCTAAGTCAATGCCTTAGTTAAAGAATAGCCAAGGACACTCCTATTCACCTGCCTGCCTTTTTAACGCAACCATATTTGAGTCTATAAAATCAAGACAGGATTTTATTTTAAAGTTACACAGTGCAGTTAAGACCAATGTTAAGTACAGACCATAAAAATAGATTGAGTAATCATTGTTAACAGTTATAACAAGTTCATTTATTTAAATTATCTTGATTGGTTTATAGCAGGCAACTACAACTTCTTCCTCCAGGAGCAGGTGCTCCTGCTTCATTCTGTTATTTCTATTCTGCAAGCAACGTTGTAAATGTGGGTGGGGAAAATGAAAGATCTTTTGCAGCAACAGGTTCCTATCCTTGGACACTACAGCTTTCAGTTTGCCAAAGGCTGAGGGTGAAATCCTGTCACTTGAAACTTGAAGTGTGTGCTGGCTATGGGAAGACTCAGCAGTGAGAAGCAGCACAGATGAGTGTAGCTGTTTGCTCTGCCAAACCTGGGCCAGCCCCTGCAGGGATTCCAAAGGAACAGAAAGGAAAGGTGGGCTCTATTCAGGAGGAAGTATGTGACCATGAGACCAGATACAATAAGCAAATGTATCATCATGTCAAAGGCATTTTCTGAAAGATATTTCTTTCAATTATATTAGGAGAAACTGAAACTATTTACAGATTGAGCTTCCATGGCTGCTCTTTTTGAACCCTAGGGCTATTGAGACTACCAAGAAATTCCTGACCTGAAATTCATTGTCAGTTCTCCTGAAAACTTCAAACACGTCAGTTGTGACCACTGATGGCCAATAATTAAAGGAACAACGATGCCGTTTCATTAACTAGATATCTTTTCTTTTTCATATGTGTGAGTCATGCTAAAAATGCCTACAGAATTTTAGATTAACCCAATTCCACCCTCTATGCTACCAACTAGTACTACTGATCAGCATTTCTATAGCTGTTTACAGTCTCTTCTGTAGTGCACAGAACTGTTTCTTAATGTGAAAACAGTAACAAGCAGGCAAATTGCCCCACATCTCTCCACATGGCAAAAGTGTCCAAGACTTCCTTGGGCATAAGGAATAACTAAGAATAGGTGCATGTCCAGCATTTTTTCCCTTCCAGAAATGCATTCAAGAAGCTCAGGTCACTGCATCACTTTGTACCTTCTGAGTATCGYAAAATGTCACAATACCCTTGCATTCACAGTGCAGGCAGGCTCTGACTTGTCATTCCTCCAATCTGTCTGAAAAACTTCCCTTCCAAACAGTCTATGTTACCTCAATCTGCAGAAAGGYCTCAATGATTCCAGGGATTWATAGAGGRGAGATGTCTAGGCTRTGGCCTGAATTKCTTTTCTCTCCCCTTAGTTGGGGGTAAAATGGTTAGAAATGAAGGTGATGTATTGACCACCCCTCCTTGTGCTCACTGTCCTGGAACATGACATGGGCAGCATTCCAGTCTGCAGTTGTTAAAACATGCTGTCTGGTGCATTGCTTGACACAGCTTGCTTTCTCTGGTTAAACAAGACCTACAAGCTAGCTTGCTAGACATGATTTTCCCCATAATTAATTTTTTTTACATGTTTCTGTGATAGCATTTGAAATATTTTTGCCTCTGGCTAAAGAGACGAGTTGAATTTCTTGGTCTCAAGGTGGTGTCTAGATTACAGCTGGATAGTGATAAACCTCTTTTAAAAGTGAATTCGGTCATGTAACACAGGAAGCAGGTTGCTTAGACTTTCTTTGGCTTCCAGATCAGGGCCCGAGCACCCTGTGTCCACGTGCAGCCCACGGTGATATGGAGAAGCATTCTTCTCACTTGCCAGGCATAAGAAACTTGGGTGCTGGTGTGAGTTTGAGGGGAAGAGGAATACAAAAGCACCTCTGCTTTGGGTCAGTTACTTGTCTTCTCATTGCCAAGCATGAGCAAGCCTGAACATGAAAATCCTGGTAAGGTTGTTGCACACAAGCCAAAGATGGTACATCAACTCTCTACCAAAAAGCTCTTCATGGGGCTGTGGTGTGGCTCCAGAGCTGTTCTGCTGCAGAAAATGATGTTTTGTTGAGCTAGTCTTCTCTGAAAAAAGAATCAGGCCCAAGCTGAAAGGACAGTGAGTTCTCAACATCATTTTTGTGACAAGTGGTTACGGAAAGGATTTCTGCTCTGAAGTGGCATGAAAATRWCTTATTCTTTGTCTTCCTCCTTTCTGGGGCAGTCACACTTTCACTGATGGGCTTGGTGATTTAAATTTCCACAAGAAACATGTTGTTCCTCTTCAGTATACCAGTTCACAGCACATGAGGTTGGTAAATCCCRAATGTGTAGCACTAACCTGTAGACTGGAGAGCCCATCCTGGAAGAGCTGATTAGGAGACCTTATCCTTGGATGTTACTCAGACTGTCTTGCAGATCATGCCCACAAAAACTCTCCCAAAAGCTTGATGCTCTCTTTCCAATTCCACTGCAGTCATGTCCATTCTCTCATTGAATCCAGAAAGAAAAATAGGAGGAATGTTCTTTATTTGTGTTGAATATGTTCTTAATGAATGATTTGCTTAATGAATGATGTTCTTAAGCTCTTTGAACTCAACAAGAGCATTTGTCAGCAAATGGGCTGTGCAGCACAGATGAGGAACACAGAGCAAGGCACATAAGATGAGTGGCAGTGTTTGTTGCATTCCCACTGTCTTCTGCAGTGCCATTCAATCAGAAAGCATTTAAAGAGTCTCTGAAAATAATAGATTGGTCAGAAATGTCAAACTTGTCCTACACAATACTTCGAAACATTCATAAGGAAAGTGTAAAAGCTATCCTCTAAAGCACAGCAATCTGGATGGGGCAGAGCCCTCTCACATCTGTTCCAAAGAACTTCTCTGTCTCTTTTTTTTGCCCATTATCAAGCCTCAAGACCTTACCTGTGCTTCACAAAGAGAAACTCTCTAAGTGTTTACACAGGTGGGCTAGGCAAGGGGGTGTGAAGGCTTTTGGCAGCTCTGCAAAAAGCTGATGTGAAACTATGAGAACACATACATTTCTAGGGTTGAGTTATTTAAAATACACATTTTTGAAAGTGCAGCGAATTGAATTCCATGCTTGCAAAAGATAAATATAATGCTAACACAACGGATCAGAGACTGCAGTCTGGTATTCATTGCCTGAACACAAATCAGAGTGGTTCTTTAAACCTTCCCGCTGCATCTACAGCCACTGTTGCTCCACCATGGGCTGGAAGGATTACTTGTGGAGGACGAAAGCTTAGCTCATTTCCTCTGCCCTTGCAAGCTTTGGTCTTTCTGTTGAGGCTGCTGCTAATGTGATAGCCTGAGCAGCTGGTATGTAATGGGAATATTCTTGAGGAATTCAAATTGGAGACTTAGATACGGAGCGACTGCATCCCCTGCAGGAATTATTAGAGTTGCAGTGGTAGGAACTGAATTTTGGGGGTTCTCTCTGAAAGGAGAAGGGAGAACCACAACATGCACGCAGGGAGGGAAGTACCTTGTGGCCATCTTGAATGTCCCAGGCTGCAGTGCTGGTGGGTCAAGGTGAGCAGCAGCAGGGGCCCAGTTTTGGTGTCCCAGCTGGGCAAAAGGCTGTGCTTGGTGAGGCTTCCTATCCCCCAGGATCAGGAGTTGGACACAGAAAGGGTTAATAATCACTGTCTGTCCCACTTGGCATTTTTTAGCTTTTTGTGTGCTCCCCCATTCATACATAAAACAAAACACAGGGAAGGAGGCAGGCAGAGAAAAGATCAACTAGGGGAAGATGGCTGAAATGGAGATTTGCTTCTCAGAATGCAGAGGTGAATTCATGGACCCTGTTCCTGGAGCTGCACGTGCTCCAGGGTGGCATTCCATGGTTGTTCTCTGAACATTGTTCTTTGTCACAGATGGACATGCAGTGAGCAGCAGCTGCCCCAGTGAGGCCCGGGGCTGAGCTCTCTGTGCTTTGCACAGTGAGAATTTTGTTGAGGTACAAAATCCATGAGGCTTTTTTTAATAGATCAGACATCTAATGGAGCACTGATTACTGTGTATGGGCTACCTGCAGGCTCAGCTCCACCAAAGATTACAAGGGCTCTGGAAGGAGATGCTTTTTCTGCCTGCCCTAGCTTTGGGTTCCTGTGGATTTCAGTGCCTCAGGACCAATCCTAGAGGTTGAAGGCATCCCTGCTCCCTGTTATGCCTTTTGTCACCCTCTGTTGCTCTGCCATGGGCTGGATATGTCCTTTCCCCACAAGATGTGATCATCACTGAGCTCCCTGATTGAGGCAAAGTGCTGATAAAGGAAGTCTAATTGAGGCAGCCAAAGCCACAATATCAATCCAGCTCAGGGCCCTGGTTTAGGACTGAGCATTTCCTGCCTCACTGGTCTGTGCTCCTGCTAGGAAGATGCATTTCTGGTTAGTCACATAATATCATCATCGCTTCAAGATGGAAGTGTGGAGTGGCAGGAATTGGAGTTCACACCCTCCACGCACCCCCCATTAACTCTGTTCTTCATTTTCTGTACCTCTTTAAGCTCAGATTCACAAAAACGTTCAAACCTCCTCTTCCTGCCTTTTCCCAAGCTGCCGTGGTGCAACACTTCTGCGGGAGGATGCTGAGGTATTTTAGCTCATGGCTAGCATAAAAAAATTTATTTTCTATGCAGAGCTTCCCGAGAGAATAATCCACTTTCTGTCCCTCCCAGCACTGCTCAGCCTCTGAGATGGGTGGGCAGGGAGTGGGAATCTCCTGCAGCATCCTGGCGCCTGTGCCCCTGCCATCAGGGAAACTCAGAGCTGGGGACCAGGGCTGGGGGTGCCCCMTCTGTCCCCTCTGTGGTGTTTGCAGCAGGCTCTCGTTAGCTGTGTTTGAGCTGCTCAGTGTCAGGGCCTTTATTGTGCTCCTTCTGCTACCTTTAKGGGCTGTGCTACTTAAGCTAACAAAAAGTTTGTAAGGGAATAGGATATGAAACACATAAATAAAAGTATCAGGTATCCCTAAAACATGTGTGGATTAAGCTGGTGAAAAGGTGAAATTTCTCTTCCCTATGAGTTAATGTCTATTTTTCTTGGAAACTGTACTTTGAGGGCTGCCCCTGCTTTTGCTAAAGTGATAAAAGATACGTTTTCTTATCTGAATGAAATGACATTTTAAAAGGCTCCCTTTGTTGTTTCTAAACCTCCATGTCAACAGTTATACCTCTTATACAATTTTCTTCATATTTACTTAATATAACTCTACATTGTGTTGATATAAAACTAGACAGCATACTTTTAACTTCTCAGTACTTTTGTTGGAGGAAAACCTTTACAATGCCAGACTAATCTTTCAGGACTGACAGCATATTGGCATGGCATGACAATTTAAATCCACGTTGGAATATGTTTATCCATCGCCTGGCATTATGATACTTTTTTTTTTTTTTTTTTTTTTTTTTTTTTTTTTTTTCTTTTTTTTTTTTTTTTTTTTTTTTTTTTTACTTCTGGCTTCTAGACGCTGTAACTTTTTTTTTTCTAGCTGAGTGCTTTTTAAAGGTCAGGTGTCTCACTTCTAACTCTTCTTTACAAAAGAGTTTTGAAAATCTTTATTCATATATATCAGGAAGGTATTCTCAAATGAAATTAGAAACACCTTTGCACATAACTTTTATTTTCTAGCCTTTGTTAGGTAATTTTTTGTTAATAATTTACTTGTGAATTTGAACAGAAAAGGTTTATTCTGTGGCTGTTAGGATGAAAAGTTCAATGGTTACTTTCTAGTAAATACAAAGGAAGTACTTTTTCAGAAAAAAGAATCATTAAGATTTGCTATATTTAAGGCGAAAAGTAGGGAGGCATCCTGATGTGGGAAGAGAAACTAAATTAGAATTTCTTCAAAACCATTTTTTTTCAGCAGTAACCATCAGCAGAAATTATGTCTGCAATTCTGCAAAACTGCAGCTGAGTATCTCAACCCTGATAGTGAGACACTTTCTGCATTTATTAGAAGACAACAAACACATGACCTGCTTTGTTTCATTTAAAACTTGTTTAGAAAATACCACCCTTCCTGCTCTTGAGAGGCCATTTGAATGCAGAATTTGCTAATTGGATCTACCACCAATTCAAAACTCCTTTTAGGGTGCTTACAATGATCCACTGCCTGGCACCCTGGTCATGAGCAGGAGAGTGAAGGAGCTGTGGTGAGAAAGAGACAAAACGTTCAGCCTTTCACTAAATGAGCAGAAGGAGYGACCATGGGTGGAAATGAACGTTATGTGGAAGATGCAGAAAGAAAATTCTGCACGGATGCCAGACTTGATGGAAGAGCTTGTTGCTCTTTTGTTCTCAGCTCATGGAAAAGGAGTAAGTATACTGAGACCCTGTTACTTTAGCCTGTAACAGAGCAAAGCTAGGAATTTTCCTCTTCCCTCACTATGAAGACTTGAGTGACTCAGGAACAACTTTGGTACTAGTTTGAAGGAGCAAATTGGCTAAAAATCCTCGCCAAGGAGAATTTTACCAGGAAAYAATGGATTCATGATAACACAGAGAAGAATATGGGCTGAAAATTCTTAAAATAGAGAATACTATGTAGCTATGAATAAGGGTTAATACTGAAGAATAAAGGAAAATACAGTCCTTCCTTTACTATAGTATAAAGGAAGAAMGTGGAAAAGCACAGCTATTTAGGAAAGGTTATTGGGTAAATTCCCATGCTGTGAGCTGTCTAAAGATGAAGTCAGAATGTTATTAGGACTTGTTTTGACAATAGACAGCATGAACTTTACTCACCGGTATAATCACAGAAAACAATTTATATGTGTCACATTTGCTTGCACATTTTCAGGGATAAGTTCCTGCACTACGATTCTGCTATCACTGTTGACTGAAAACAAACCAAAGCAAAGTTAAAATTTTGCTATTTACAGCCATCCTGGGAAAACACCACTAAAAGCAGCTAATCCTGGGTTTGAGGGTCTGGTTAAAGCCTACATTTGAACTGAACCACAGATAGAAGAAACCACCTGCATCTATGCCCTGCTTCAGAGTGGYAGTCCTTGATCTTGACCTCTTTTAACTGAGAAGTTAATTTGGTAAAGTTCAATGTCTTTAATGCCTCAGCAAGTGACATCCTTACTTCGGGCTTAAGAYGTTCTGAGTACTAATACTGCAAATAGCCCAGGGAACTCAATTATACAAGTTTACATGAGCTGTGACTTTTTGATGAATGATATTTCAGAGGAAAATAAATTCTAGTTGTGAACAGAAAAATAGGCAAATGTTTCTTCTTTCTCATTGGCAATGCACCTGGAAAAGAGCAGGAAAAGGTGCATATAATCACAGGAGGAAAAGGCCCTGAGAGGAAGGGAAATGAGAATAGAGATGACTTAGAATAATTTCAGGTGTCATTAAAAAAATCCACTGGAAATAAACTGTTCCAAAGCAGTGATGTGCAAATACCACAGTTGGAAGGACCTCTCAGGTGGCTGAGACCACCTCCCTGAAAAGTCACAGCCRTGATTTAGGATGTATCAGACATGCAGCCAGTGGTTAATTAGCAGTGAATAGCTCTCTGCAGCCATACTCAGAAACCRCTGTAGCCAATGTCTGCTGAACTTAACAGTGCTCTCTGTTGCAAGAGCGACCTGAACAACCTCAGCCTTCCTGGCTGTCAGCTTTGAAGGGTGTTTAACAGGTCATTCATTGCAGCAGTGGATTAGTGGAGGATAAAAAAATGTATCATTTCAGCTCTTCTCTCCCAGCAGCAGGCGGCTGATGCCATGGCATGTTAAACATGTTTATTCAAGAAAACTCTGCTCCTTTTACTTTTGCTGAATAAGTGCAAGTTCACCTCCACAATATATGAGTGTTCCTGGTGCACTGAGTGCTGAAAAAGAAATGTGTATTGTTGTCTGGGACTGAATGGCTGTTTAACACTGTGGTGAAAACAGTGAGCTGTGGAWAAGTCTTAGAGGTAATGGATTTTCAGCAGCCATTCTTGGGTTCTCCTTTCTAGCTGCTCATCTTACACACAGAGCSACATTTACCTTGAGGATCAGCAAAGTGACCACCCATCTAAAAACCTAATTGATCTGGGATCCTTCAAACAGGGCACCCAGGCATGYGTGGTGGTCCAGTGGGAGCCTTGACTTGCTTTTTTCATCACTCCTTACAAAGGGGTTTGGAAAGTGGGAGGGGATGTGATTTCTCTGTATGTTKCACAGAAGCAGGCTGGGGTTAACTCAGTGTTCTGGGTGCAAACAGGAAACAAACTCACTCCATCACTCCGACTCAGCAAGGACACAGGCTATTCCAGGTCTGGCAAAGACAGCTTTTTTGCTAACCTTTTACTTTTGCCTGATTTGAGCTATGGTTGTGGTTTCAGAGTGGTATAATGATGATTTGGTTCCAAGACACAATATTTATTCATACCTCCCTCAGAATTTGCTCCAGAATACCTCTCAGAAAGAAAATGTGTTTTCTGCAAATATTTCTATTGTGTCACAGACTATTTAAAAATCTTTAATCCCAGAATCTCAAATAATTTACAGATGATTTTTTACAACCACATTTTTTAATTCACCCATTTCTAATTCAGTCTGTAATTCTATATCATCAATGACATAGYAGAAATTGAAGTTAATTCCATCTGTGGTACCTATCATGTGCAGGCGATTGGAAAATACACCATTTAAGGTTCCTTTCCACTGCCTGTTGACTATGTCGAGTCCATGTGGATCTCCTGGAAGTCATACCTCAGATACATCACATTTGCATAAAGTACCTGGATGACCAGTTATTTGTATTTGTATTGCTGATTGAAAACAGAAAAAATTATTATTGCAGCTTGGAAAATATCCCTTGAGATATGGATATTAATAATACTTGCAATTACATTTTATAGCAAGGAACAAGCATAGTGACAAGATGTTTGGGCACGCAGATCTCCTGTGATCATAGCAACAGAATGTTTGGAGATGCAGATCTCCTGTGATGGCACTGACACATTAATATTTTCCACCTCAGTGGTGTTGAGGAAATACTGAGATGGTGGTGATGAGACTGAGAACTATGCTTTTCGTATGTGTGCTGTCATTGGGATTACATTGCTTGTCCTTTCATTTTAAAAGGCAAAGAAAAAAACTCCACCATGATTTATTCTGCCTACACTTGCTGATAGGAAGGAAAGCACTCAGTACTGAGGTAACTTCTTGTGCATGCAAAAATTTGTGTTCTCATGTTCCCATAAGAATGAAAATTACTCAGAAACTGCAGACCTGTACCCAGAATGCAATGAATTACTTTTGTGATAAAATTCACAACCTTCAGTGGCATGGTAGGGGAAGACCTTGGTAACTGTGCACCAATATTTTCAGGACTCACTACACTAATGAGCTGCAATGATATGTGCCTTGGAGCTTTTGCCAAGYATCYTSATTCCAGCCAGGACAGGGTTAATTTTTGCAGTATCCAGGAGGAGCATGCTTAGGATTCAGGATTTTTTCTCTACCATGTCACATGATTGCTACAGACAGTGGAAGGGAGTCTCTTCCAAGCAGAAGCATTTCTTTCTGGTCAAGTAAGATAGAAAAGGTGGGATAATGCTGGTTCCAGGCTGGAGAGAGGGGTTGGATAATGCTGGTTCCAATCCAGAGGGAGAAGTGGAATAATGCCATTTCCAAGCTGAATGGAGCAGTTGGGATGGCATGGCTGTGGTCAGGTTCTGCAGGTTGAAATCTGTAGTGACCATTTTTGCAGGTGGATCACTCACTCTTTTATACACTTAGTTGTTACTATTGTTGTTAGTGTTAGTTCTCCAATCTCATTGCTGTTTCCAGCAAATTGTTTTTATSTAAACTTGTGGTCTTTTGCCTTTGGTGCCTCCTGTTCCCTGTCCCACTGCAGGAGGAGGTAGAGGAGTGAGTGAGCAGCAGCATGGTGGGGAATCTCGGAGGGARCACTAAACTGGGGGGTACCATTTCTAAACCACAACACCAAGCTCTGTCTGAGCTGTGGTCATGGTGCTGAAAGCCTTCTGCCAGAAGATGTGCAGGACAGCTGATGCCCTGGACTGGCTCTGGGGCGAAGAAGAGGGAAAGGAAGGAARAACAAGGARTTGTGCARCTTTGACAGCAGGAGTTGTGACAACTTGCCAGGCATGTTCCCAACAGACCATCCTGTCMCCTCCAGAACATGGACAAAAAGAGGACAACATCCAGCAGCTGCAGTGAGGAACTCCACTTGTCAGCTAGTTCCCTGACCAGAAAGAAAAGCAAATGGCCCCTAGAAGGAAACAAATTGCTTTCCTACCTTGGCATCCCTTCAGACTCYGAGACCTTCCATATGACATCTCTGGAAGCAGACCAAGTGACAACACAGACTATGCTAATGAAGCCAAATCCCATCTTAAGCAGAGATTTTGCTCCCTGAAGACTTTGCTCCAGCATCTTCATGGAGCCCACAGTGACAGCCTCATGCTGCCTACTGGCTCTGGGCAGCACATGGATGCAATAATGAAGGGCATCAGCATTAACTTCTGAGCTAAGATTCTGTGTAAGTAGGTTACCTCTGTAAAGAACTATTATTTTAATTTTGGTTGATTTCTAATTTCTCAATGGACCTAAAATGCCCAAAGTTTCTTTTCCTTTTTTTTTTTTTGGGTAGATTCTCTTTTGTTCTGCCCAAACACTTCATTTCGCAACAAAAAGAAGGCCTGATCAAACCTGCCTCAGTGGATGTCTGACTCACTTTTGTTGGGTTTTTTTCCACTTTGCCAAAAGGCTTCAAAACCTTTATGCACTCTGTAGACATGAAAAGAGTGGGTGAGATGTTTAATCTGAGAGACAGGTCTCTTGCAGGGCAACAAGGTGGTGAGGAGGAGTCTGTGTGTTTAAGGAAGACCAGAGTGGTAGATCTGACATGATGGAAGTGATACTTGTAAATTTCTTTAAAAACTAATGAGTTGAGTAACTCTTACTGTTTTAACTGTTTAAATATTTGATTTCTTCAAGGCTTTTTGGTGCTCAGGCATGGAATAGGAACAATAGAGAAGAGGAAATAACATTATCAAATGTTTTTCTCAGACTTTGATGCTGTGACAGAAAAGCTCATAAATGATCTATGGTTCATTGAACTTTTTCCAATACTACTTGTAACTTTTAATGAGTATGATGTGTACTCCATGGGCTACAAAATGGAAATTGCTGAAAAGAAAATCCTTTGGTTTGAAAGGGAAAGAAAGTCATAATTCCAAAGGGAGTCTCAATAAACTGAAGTGAGACAATAGAAAGGGAAGATTGTACAACTGTTTGTAAAGCTGAATGTGTATTATTTTTCTCAGATATATTGACTCTTTTTCCAGTCTGGAATAGCTTAACTTTTAAATTTTTAATTTAACTTTTTTATAGCTTTTAACATAGCTTTTAACTTTTTAAATTTTAAAATTATGTACAAATTTATACCTTCACTAAAGATCTCTTTCCAWATAAAGTTCCTAAAAACCAAAAATAGGAGTATTTAGTACTTTATTATTCAGAATTAATAGTTGAGAGTTATCTTTTAGAAGGGGAATTCAGATAAAAAAGCAATATATTRTATGTAGAGTCTCCATGGAAGAGAAAATGGTTTAAGTCCATATTGACAAAGATCACTTTTCTGATGACAAGGGATTAAGTAATTCACCTAAAAGATTTCTTGGCCTTGGCTCTGGACATGACACCATAAAAAGTCAGTCCTTATCCTGARGGTTTTTTCCCCCTCTACCCCTGCACTGAAGCAGAACCTTGTCCATGCATGAGTTTGCATCATTAGCATGAGTGTTTGGTTTCCTGAAAAATGGCAGGAGAGAGCACTGTCAGTGGATGAGTGGTGAAGGCAAGGCACRGCTTCTGTGTGATTTGCTGAAACAAATGCAGGCAAGAGACAGCTCGCTTACTCCACGTGGCAGATCCATGTGTTTTTGTTCCTGCCCAATCACCTGGTGATCACGTCTCTTTATTAATCTTTTGAGATCCAATTGTACTTGGCATGCCACTGAGAGTGTATGGATGCAGGTTCTGCTTGGTCGTGTTTTGCTCTTGTTTTTTTTTGCTTTTCATAACAGTAAAAAGGGTATCCACTGCTCTCAAAAGGCACTTTCCTCTACCCAGTATAATATGTGCTAATGGGAAACTGTACTAATGCTCATAATTTCTTTCTGTAGTGTCCCCCTCAAGGTTGTCATGTTATGCTTGTATAAATTCCTGTCACTCTTTTAAAGGAAAAACATTTCACCCCTCTGACCTCAAAACCTGGCTGTTAAAATGTCTCCTCAGCCATTGTTACCGCTGCTCTTTTTTACTGTAGGGTCTGTTTTAAATTTTCAATATTTCACTTGYGAGTGACTATACAAGGATTTGATCCTTGACGTAGAACTTCAAGAAGTTACCATCTGTCATCTGAGACCCTGCAATGTCCACAGATACGTTCCTCATCTGCAATCTAACTGGAATCTTATTGGTGCAATCTAACCTACACAGCCTCCATTGCTTCTTACTCGTGGTTTGATATTCCACCACAGGCAGCATCTCCCTGATGTTCTTCAGCTCCATCAACCTCATCTAGCAAAATGCCAGGGTCACACAGAAAGCAAGGTATTGAAATTCTCATTGATTTCTCCCCTTTTCTGTGTGGGTGTACATCGYTGTATTTCAAGCCCTAAATGTTAATGACCCGTTTCATAGTGGTATACATTGTAGCTATGAAAAATCCCTTCTGAGATAAGGTATTCAACTGCTAAATTATTTGGCTTTACCCAYGACGATTTTTTTTCTTTCCATATGAATTTTTCCTTCCTGGGGTTATTCTACCCATCAAATTTTATTGGCACAAGTGTAGGTGTGGAGAAAACCGTATATGTAAATATTCACTGGAACTGCATTTTCAACAGGTAAGAAATACTTAGKTGTGTTGTAGATGCTGGATCATTCAGCTCCTGTGTGTCAGATCCTCAGGAGTGTATGCCTGGCACCTTGTATGTTTCAAGGGAAGGTAATGTTTGTGAAAGCAGCTCAAAGACAGATGTTTAGCTCCCTGGAATTTTGACTAGTGAATGCCCACACCATCCTGAAGGACAAGAAGACTTTAGGCTGTGAGACCTGCAAGTCGTGCCTCAAATTGTTTCTGCTTTAGTCAGATCCAAAGGGCAAGAAAAGGCATGAGAGAACTCCTTGAACTTGTGGTAATTCCTGCTAATATCCAGCTGAGCCCCTTGGAAGTGTTCATTTAGTGGTATGTGCCTTTCACCCTGGAAGCTTGTTAAGTGGCAAGGTGGGATCTTTGCTTTGAAGGATAAATATTTTTTTGGGTGATAAAATTAAACACTGTCACTCACTTCTCTTCCAGACCATTAATATAATGAACARTTTTTCCAAGACAGAATTTTGATGGTAAGCTACTTTGTCCATCGTTTAAAAAAAAATGCAGGTTTTAAAAGTTTGTGATTTTGCTTAAAATGTGTGTGAGAATGGCAGCCCTTCAAAAACATTAAAGCAAAACCTACTGCAACTGTTTGTTGCTTTATTTGAGAAATGATATGCTCTTTGCTTTGAAGCCACAGCCTAATTCTCTTCCATGACCCATTTATTTGTGATGTGAAGTTGCCATATTGTTTAATGCACGGAAGCTCCTGATACGGTAGCAAACATCTCAAGTATTGGCTTGGACTTGCTCTGCCATAATTGATTTACTGCCTAGGGTGAGAAACCACATGGAGCAGCCTCTAAGCATAATTATGACCAATTGCACCTGCACCCCTCAAAGCAAATGCTACCAAAATCTCAACTCAGCATAATTCTACTCTCTGTGGTAYCTGAAAACAATAAATCACTGAACAACTCCATGGAAAGAATTTTATTTCTTAGAGGAAATCAACATTTTTCATAAACTACTCCACAGCTCAGGGAAATATGGGAGCCAAGAAATTACAGAGCCCATGTGAGGTGGTGGGCTTGAGCTATGCTGTTTGATTTGTCTCACTGTGGTCACACCTCAGCTGCTCAGAGGAGTGTTTGGAAGTGTAACAGGACCCATCACTGTGGTGTAAAATCTATCGTATTGAAGCAGAGAACATACATCAAAAGGTAATTTTTCCTCTACATTTAAAAAAAATAATTTTAAGAAATGTTTTGAATTACAAGGCGACAAACTTTGTTTCTTAACCTAAATCTRTATTTTTATGTGCCTTTTGAGACAGCAGTAGTTATGTTTTCTAAGGATGTTTTTCTAGATTCAAAAYGTAGCTTGTATTTGCTTGCATTTAATTGCAAAATTCACTGTGATGCTTTCTTAAATTTGCTTGAAAGTAGATAAAAAGCATATATTGCAGTTAAACAATATTTGTAAAAGATATCATTACAATTTTTTTTCCAAGTATTTCCTGGGCAAAAAGTCTTTCCAGTGAAACTCAAATATTCCTCGAAATACTTATCTTGGAGAAAAAACCACCATCTCCTTCTAAAATAACTTATTTTCCCCAAATTTTTGATATTTGGATAAACATCTTCTTGAAAAAGATAAAAATGTTCAAAAAACCCAGGCAGATGTAATTTTTGATTTTTTTTTTTTTTTTTTTTTTTTTTTTTTTTGGGGGGGGGGGGGGATGGGGGGGTGTATGAGGAAAACCAGAATTTTATGAACAGCTGTGTTTCTTAGAGACTTACCATAATAAATCAACATTTGTCAGTAATCAAAGAAAAGAATATATCAGGTATCAAACATATTCCTGTTTCAAGCTTCCATGGGGTTATTATAAGCAACAGCAAGCAAAAATATAGCCAAAATGTATTAAAATACCTGAGGACCTTTCTTAAGTGAAAAGTAAACCCTACCCTTCTCTTTGCAGATTGCTTTTCACTCTTGGCCAAGGCAAACTCATGGAATTGTTTTTGGGCTGTTCCAGTTGCACCTTCAGGTTGTGTGCACAGATTCAGGGCTCCTCGGGCCAGGGAGAGCCCTGGGGATGCCTTAGAGGAAATTCATGGAGAAGCACAGAATAGAGGATGGATTTGGCTAGCCCCAGCTTGCCCAAGCTTGGCCCAGCCTGTGTGCCCTGCTGTGCTCAGCCAGGCTGTGCCTCAGTGCTCCAGTATTCTCCTTGCTTTCCTCTCCTCTCCAGAGACCTGCAGCAGCTTTTGCCTGCCCCTACATTCTGCAAGCCCTCTCCATCTTCTGCAGAGCTTCACCTGCATTTTGCTCCCAACAATTGCCTACGTGTCAGTAAAGATGCCTGGGTATATTGTTCCAAATTTTCAGCTGGGTGCAACCATGTGGTTCAAATTTTCGCTCAGAAAATGAGAAGACGCTTTTGCTTCAGTTTTTCTGGCATCTTGCRTCATCCTTCTGAGCCACTGCTACATTTCTGTTGGCACATTCAGCATACAGGTGTATCACAAGGATTTTATGCTGGCTCCACATAAATTAGGGACTTAGCTTTTCCAGCAGAAAATGTGGTAAAACCCCAAACCAGCCTAAATGATGCAACAGCTCTTTCTCAAGTAGACACATGAAGAGGGAACGTATTTAGCTTGAAGTTAGTTTTAACTACATCAGTTAACAGGAAAAGATTAATTTTTCTTCTGAAACCTCTCTTGATCTCTTCTAAGTTGGGGGTGGGGTCCTGTTGTTGTTTGTTTGCTTTCTGCAAAGTTTGGAAAGAGGGTAAACAGCAAATCAGTGATTTCAAGACTCAGTTTTGAGTGTGAGTGCCCTCCATGGCCTTGGAAAACCTGGACAACATTTGACACTCCTTGACGTATGCTTGAAGTGTATGTTTTGTGGTACTGACTGCATGAGGGCCGATTTCATCTGCTGCAGAGAAGGGGCTCWGGTTTGCTCCTAACAGTGCTCTCAAGTAGGTACCTAACAACTGATCATTCTAATCCAAGGTCCCAGGATCTGTTTTGCTGGAATGTTCACATGGCATAGAAAGGCATGACTGAAGTTATCACATTTTTGGATTTGAGTGACAAATTTTATGCACCTGATGTCTTCCCTCTTGTCTCTTGTTCCTCATCATCTACGCAACTTAATGAGCAAAGATTTACTCTCTTGTGATAATCAGAGAATGACAGAATGGCTTGGATTGGAAAGGATCTTACAGAGATCCACCCCCTGTGCTGTGGTGAAGAACATCCTTCACTCAATCAGATYGCTCAGAGCCCCATCCAGAAACAGAATTGTCATGAGTTGCTCCTGGAAAACCAGCCTGGCATTGTCCTTTTCTTCCACAAGTATTCCCTGTCAGAGTTGTATTTCCAGGTTCTCATCCTTGTGAGGCAGCTATGGTAAGGCCCAGGTGGCAGCAGCCTGCTGCACAGCCCAGGAGGAAAACCTCTGAAATAATTTCCCATAAACTCCAGCTGAACTTGGTAAAATACGGGCCACTCTGCATGCTGCAGTAAATGAATGTGACCTCCATTTATCTTTCATATTATAAATAATTTCTGTGGTTTAAGGCATTCATTGCTTCCTTTTGCTGTCAGGGAAATGAAGGAAATACATTTCAGTAGCACTTTACAGAATGTACTTAGCTTCAGTCATTGCTGTAAATATGCAGTGATCATATTTTCCCTGTGCAAAATAAATCAGAATGTTTTGCCAGTCAGCTAACTCAAGTCTCAACTGAAGTTACGACTCTGCCAGTTGTTCCCTTGTTAGTAAACTTCTTTGCTACATCACTTTTTTTAATGTATTCGACTGTTTCACAGTTATAGTTAATGAAGTGTTGGAATAAAATCAACGTCTGCTGCGTATCATTTTTCATGTTTTGTTTAGAACAGYGTGGGTCCCATAAATAATAGTGGGATTTGTACAGTGCCCCACCTCTGCWGTGCTTGAAGTCCTGAACAGACGAATGAATGCAGGATTAGAGGTGTCAGTTATTGGCATAGAATGACAAAATAAAAAAGAATCTAACATGATTGTATGGCACCTCAGGGGAACAAGAAGAAAAATAAAAAGGAAAGGAAAGAACCAGCAGGTGGGGAATAGCTTAAAAGTCAAGCATAGGTAGGAGGAGGTCTTTAAAAGTGGAAAGGGGTGAAAGAAGACCAAAACGAGGCATGAGCATGCCAAGCAGTCAGCTGCAGCAGAAACAAGACTAGCTGCAGAAGTATGTCAACACAAGCACACTGTCTCATGTTCTGGKGATTAATCCAGACCCTCAATTGGCTAGGATGACGCTGGGAAACACATCATTACAATATCAGCGTCTCATTAGGACTACTTAGCAAATGTATAGCCATTAGTGGCACCTGTGACTTTCAAAGCCAAGGCTGATGCCAAAGGTAAGCACTGTTCCCTCTGGCTAGCTGGCYTTGGGGGTGTTTGCTGACCCTTTACAACCCCCCAGGATTCAGGAGCTGCTTGCAAACCTGGTTCTTGGGAAGGTGTCTGGCTCCAGGTTTCTGGCTGGCACGGGGAATGCCGATGCACAGCCTTGCTGAGGTTCCTGGCTCAGCAGTTATTGGTGCATTGGATCTGTGCAAAAAAATGCACTGGAGCTGTCTCAGAGGCTGTTGGTTCAACCCTTATTAGTGATTAAAACACACCAAATGGGAGTTCTGGTGCATGTGCATGGCCTGACAGTCAGCATGTGAGTGGATTGTGCTGGGATGGGATGTGGGATGTGAAAGCAATGAATCCTACAGATGGCTATGTACTGGAGGCCCATTTGAATGTGCTTATACAAATGAGGAGAGCTGTGAGGAGAGCTGTGGAAAGGTGGTATMCTGCTGCCTCTTCTCACTCTCTTCTTTCTTGGGGATGCTACATCTCCTCTGATGGTTTTGCTATGTCAGCCAGGCCAGTATGACTGTATGGTAGCCTGCGAATGGCCCGAATTT
>NW_026623492.1:1036770-1053794 GCF_030028575.1 Malurus melanocephalus | reverse complement strand
TTTCTTTCTACTCCTTCTGTCTTCCTTTTTGTCCTTGCTCATGCTGTCAGCCTGGGCAGGAATCCCTAACTCCTACTTTCCTGATTCCCCTTCCATGGTGAGCGCTGCTGTGCATGGTGACAAAGCATGTGGTGACAGCGACATCACTGGTGAGGGAGTGCTGGAGAAAAAGGACCCAGATGAAAACTCTTCCCTTATCACATTGCTGCAGTGAAGCCTTGAACCAGAATATACGTGGTGAACTGGCTAATTTGAATGCAACTGGTTTAAGTGAGTTKAGATTTCAACTGAAAATATTCACTCAGCCTTGGCCACAATCCTTCATATTGTGTCTGTAGAGTTTATAGAAACACAAAGTTAATTGCTTGTGTGTTTCCAGAACTTCTATGGTATTTAATTTAAGATAACACACGAGGAAGTGTGTTTGCAGTTGAACTTGAGTTCTTTTTTACCTCCTCAGTTTATAGTACACAAATGTTATTTTTACAACAAACTTTTCCTGGTCTCCGCACAGTAACTGACAGATCTGATGCAGACTGAACACAGAGGCTGCTCCTCTGTGAGGGACGTCAGTCCCTCTCCTGGCTGGCACATCCCTGTGATAGCCTTGCAGTGCRACAGTTCTAAGGGAAAGCAGAAGACTGCATTGCCCATGGCTGCTGGTTTGACATGATTACCAGTAATAGTTGCATATTAAAGAAAAAACATGTCCATAAGAGATCAAAATAGAGATTCAGGTGCTAGGAAATTTTGGAAAAACCATGCAGAATGCATCTTGATTTAAATATAATGAGTCTACAAAAGTGTCAGCCCTGATTCACCTCTCTGAACTAAAAATACTGGTGTTGCCAAGATCATGGTATGTATTTCAGATGGTTTTAAAAAGACACCCTATCACAATGAAAGTGAATAGTCTGACAGTGTCAATTGTGCAGAGAAAAGAACCCCAGTCAACCCTCCAAACTTGGAAACAGTGAAGAAAGGGAAGCAATATTTGTGGCTAAACTTGAAAAATGGGAGATAAAATGAGCTTAGGTCAATCTAATTATTTGCTGAAACCTGGCCCGAGACTATCAGGATTTAAGACTGCCTACCCCTTAGAAGTGGGGTATCTCTGAAAAGTAAATGCAACCTTCTAATATGAATTGCTTGTTTACACTTGTTACACAAGTAACACCTAAGACGTCAGGCGATGTGCCTTAGCTGTGCCTTTATCTCTGTGTCTGCTCAAGAAGCGCCAGGCTTTTTTAATCCACAGGTTTTCCAGAAATCTCTGTCACTGGAGATATAACAAACTCAGCAGGGCCAAGCACTCTGACTTCACTTCAAAGTTGGCCCTGCTTTGGGCAGAATAGCAAATCACAAGCACCCAAGGTCCCATCCGATCCGTATTGTTCCATGTCTTCTCATCTGATGCATATTATTCCTTGTCTCTGTGTATCGGCCCTACCTWCTTTCTGATGCATGGTTTCAAGCATAAAAAGAACAAACCCAAAAAATTCCACATTAGAAATAGCATTGGACATTTCTTAGAGTGACTTTTTAATGTGTTGAATCACTGATTTATTTCAACTGTGGAAAATGTCAATGCACAGTTATGTCTGGCTTCTATTACACTGAAATTTCGTACTGAAAAATATAAACTATGAATTAACAGGTCTGCAAATTATGTAAGAATTCATAGACAGAGATGAAATTGTTTATTAATTGTTGATAATGTTTATCTATTTTAAAACAGATGCAGAGGCAAAGAGCACACTAATGTAAAATGATCAGTTCTTCCCCCTTGCAGAAAAGCAGCAGCGGAGTTTATGGAGGTAGTTACTCTGTCCATGCAGTGCCTTTAAAAATGTGGAAGGAGTGTCTTCAGCCAGGAGAGCAAAAGGAGGCATTAGGTTTTTTACTGGTGTGACCCCTAGTGTACCTTGACAGTCACTTTTGTATCCTTTGGACAGAAGATACTGCGGGCCAAGGAATGTTCTCACAGAGATCTGTAACAATGTTAGCTTTGTTTATTGATAGTGATCAGAATTGACTCCTGCTTTTTCTATTTCTGCTKCGAGCCTTCAAAAGGTAATATTCTTTTGTTTTCTTCCTGTATGTATGCTAAAGGAATCCATATRTCTCAAGCCCTGTATTTTCCAATGTTCCTTAAATATAGTCCTTGAGGAATAAGTACCTGCTGTGTGATGGAAAATTTAAAATGCCTTCAAACTTTTKAGGCTGCTGTTTGATCACTTATTTTAACCTGTTCATCTGCAGTTGCCTCCTGTCCCTTAATACACCTGAYCAACAGTAGTTTTCAGTAATGCTGGTTAATCACTCCTTGAAACACCAAGTTTCCCAAAATGGAGACAGTTTAGCTTAAAAAATATCCCCTATAAACCTCTAGTTWTGTCTTAAATCTCTTCTGTTTAGCCCATCACCCTCTTCTACACCTTGGATCCCAATGATATTGCTCAGGATGGGCGCAGTTCTCACTACAGGCTTCTCACCACCAGTTTCTCTATTTCCATGTCAAGCTTATGGACATGTGTTTTTGCTGTCTGTGGGGTGTTAYAAATCCCCCCCACCCCGAGCAGGAGCAGAAAGTAGCTCAGCTCTATTGTTTAACAGAAAATTACAAAGCTCACATTAAGAGCATGTACTCGTCTTAAAGAGGTCAGCGGCAAGTTGTGACTGCTGATGGTATTGGAAACAGCAGATAAAATRCATTTCATGTCACAAAGAAGACAAACAGCAAGCATAATGCAAGTGAAGACAGATAGCCTTTCCTTCACTGAAATATCTATTACCTCTGGACAGACTACTTAAGAAAACTCTAAWTCTAACCTATGGTCTCATGTTACCTTTAAAAGGAAAAATAAACTCTGGAAAGTAACATAAAACATTCTCTAATCAAAACTATTTTATCACAGTCAAACAACTCAAAGTGGTTAACAAAAGCTTTTCATTTCACTTAATGATGACAAGCAGAAAGTACAGGTTTGTTCTTGGAAGGGTAGAAGGTAACTAACAAAAACCACAGGTGACAAAGGAAGTTTGTCAGACCCAAACTGGGRATTGTTTTATGAACTGTTCCAAGCAGAACCTTAATCATTTGACTCATCAGTTAGCCCCGAGGACTCTGTTTTGCCCAAGCATATTTTCCGATACGTGTTTAAGCTCAGAATTTTGTTTAACTTTTAACATCAACACAATCTGCACTGCAACTGTTCCAGTAAGTACCTGAAGAGATCTCTGGAGACTGGTTGCCCTCACTGGGAACAGTGTTCTCCATTTTCTGTCATGTATAATAAAGAAAGAGAAGATCCAAGAAAATTCAGCCCTTAGTCTGTCTCCCATGTAGTCTGTCTTGTTAAGCACTTCCTCTGAAGAAAGGTTTCATATTATAACATGTATTATCTTCTGCCTCCTCTTTCAGGAAGCTGTCCATCATAACAGCCTTTTGCCACATTCATTTGGGATAGCAAAATTTACTGCAATATCCATGGCCTTCTAACCTCGTTAGCATTTCATTTGTGCTCTTTACATCTGATGTCATCAGTCAAATAATTCAAAATGTTCCAAAGTCATATTTCTTTCTGCACACTCACCACTCCCTCACCTTATTTATTTGTGAGTTAATTTATTTTCCCTGTATTTCCACCTTCTGTGCAGGAAGCATGGGTGATGTAATGGGTGCTGGTTTTGTGATGAYGGTAGGTTGTCATCACAAAGTGTATTTCCTGCGCCTGTGGTTTCATGACAGCCGAGCCTAATAGATTCTGGTTTCTTATCAGCTGGGGTACAGCTGAGTGTGTTTCACAATGGTGCTCGTGTCTCCATCCTATATGTCATTGTCAAGATTTAGCACTGGAGACAGGGAACTCATTTGTAATGTCACTTTAGGACACAGTGCTCCATCATTGTGGTGCCATRATTTGCATAAATAGCTCTACACCTCCAAGCTTTACTTCTGTAAAGAATTCAGCTCATTTTCATAACCTTCTTTGGATCTGAGTGTTTGTCTGTCTGTGTCCTGATTTTGGCTAGAAGAGAYTTAATTTTTCTGTATTACTGTGAGGGGGTGGAGCCTGGAGCTGTGTGGGAGTGTCTGCCTTGTTATTCTATACCACGCACACCACTGCCACAGGGTGGAACTGAGGGACTCTCACTTTGGACAAGAAGATGTGTGATTTCTGCTTATGAGCAGAAGTGGTGGGTGTAGGGTCCATCCACAGTTGTSCATTGTCCCAGGCTGTGATGCAAATCACTCTCTCCTTTGTACACTGTTGTTATTACTGTTGTGGCTGTTACTCTTTGTTTTTTTTTATCTCATTCATGTTTCCAGTAAGTTATTCTTGTCTCAGCCCATAATCAAAATAATTTACCTTTTGTGTCTCCCACCAGAGAGGTAGGGGAATGGTTTGTGGGGTTCTTTCCAGTGAAAGTACTAAGYTGGGGAATGAGAGTCTATGACTATGACAGTCTGATATTTCTTCTGCTGTATTTTGGCCCTTAAATGTCTTCAGCGTGGTAAAAATGGAACGTGGATTGAGCCCTTCTCTGCTGCACAGCCCAAACTGTCCTCAGGTAAAAGACGTCTGCCCTGCCTGGTTCCTGTGATGCTGAGTGRTTCTGTGCTTTCTGTCTGACCAGCACAGGCTGTTGTCACTGTCCAGAAGTCTGAGTAACTATTCTGTGGAAGGAAGCAGCCTGTGATAGTAGGGGTGTTTCCAACACCAGCAAATGCCTGTCATTGCTGCCCTATATTTCCATTGTCTCCATCTATAGCTCAATTTACCCATCTCCATGTTTTCTCTTGCAGGTCCATTTTTAGTCCATGCAGAGAGCCTATGGCTTTCCAGTTTGATGTATTCTTGTGGGAGTCTGAATATCAGGAGTTAGGGGCTTTTATGCAGAATGTTGTGCTTACTTATCTTCTGTTTAAGGATATTACACTGTATGCTCCTTTCCCTCTGCAGATATACTTGTGAACCACACAAGAAATCCTCTAGTGTCCACTCATTCCAATAAAATATAAATGCTAAAATTGCACATTTGCAAATCTTTGCTCCACACAAGATTGTCCTCACATTCTTTCCAGCCTGTCATTTATATCCTTTGTCTTTCATTTATGCATTTCCTTCTGCAGAGTTACAGGGACCCATTCCCTGTAAGAAGTGATTTCCTCTCTTCTGTGTACTGTTACTCTTGTGAATTAGGGGAGTGCCAGGTTTGCCTAGGCTTAGCAGTTGGGTATAGGTGATATAAACTCTCTAGTCTGATCTAGAGCTCCTTGCAGCATGCAAAGACTGATGAAGCACTATTCTTGGCACAGCTGTATCCTTTGTTCCTCCTCCAGAAGAAGACTTGTGGAATTTGCTTGTTGCAGAAGTAATTTTTATGTAGTTTGGTAATGCACAGGCCTATCATTTTGTCAAAACTTGATTAAAACTCTTGAAAAGTAACCTCTTGAAAACAGCACTTCTCTGTGTTAAAAATGTGTCCAGAGATCTTCCAGGAAGTAATTGATTCTTCTAGCTGGCTGCTGCTGAGAAGGGCTGTTGTAGCATATGTGATAGTCTGTGTATGTTATGGTTAAGATGCAGCCTGCTCTGTTTTTGGATTTCACTCTCACTGAGGCACACAGTCATTTTGCAGCTGTTTTGGTGCAACCTGAAGAACGTGCAGCTGCTGAAGACATTATATTTCATGTCCAAGGGCTGGTGTGATTATTGTTTCAAATTTTGGAATTTTTTTCCCCTCAGTGTTCTCAGTTTTGAATTTCATATACCAGCAATAGTGAACCTGTTTCAAACTCCATGTCCAGCCCTGAGTGTAGACAAAGAGAGCAACTCAGTGTATGGCATAGATTTTACTCCTTTGCCCCATGGGCACTGTCCTTTGTAACCTTGAATACATTGTTTTGAGATTCCTGGTTATTACTACACACACATCTGAGTGTAAGACTTTTAACGTGATGTAATGATGGCCAAAAACGTTCCCAACTAAATCAAACTGAAAAACAACTGTAAAAGAGGCAGTTATGTWAAAGTTTTTCAAGTCTTGATCAGCAGCAACATTCTTCACCAGGTGAACAAAAATGGGTTTGTTGCTGGTTTCCAGTGAAGCAGTGTCTGTGTACACACAGAGTTAGCAGCAATTGGTGTGTCCAAGGCAGCCCCTGAGCTCCAGATGAAGGTTCAAAAAAGGCACCAGGGTTCCTGCTTTGGAAGCAGGTGCTTTCCAGCAGTTAATCCACTGCCARCCACTACCACTAAATTCCTGGCCTAGTGAAAGCTGTTTTGGTGGAGTCAGATATGTCACATACTTCATTTCTGACAACACTTTAATCAATAATCCGAGAATATTTCATCAGATTTCTCAACACTGAAATTAAGTTCTTCTTAAGAGGTAAAAAGATTTAAAAAAGTTGTGTTGAACATTATTCATTGCTGAGATAAAGGAACAAATGTTTAAATAGGTTTTTCTGTAATTCTTTAGATTTTAAGAAAGAAAATGTGATGATTTTTCTTATCAGCRAAGTCCACTCTACAGCGTCCTATGGTCCAAACAGGATTGGTCAATGACAAAATCAGACTAGGTTGGGGTTCTTGTGACAGGTACTATATATATTTATATTACATTTTAGAGATTATTGATCCTTTGCCAACGCTTACAGTTTACTTGCAAAGTTTCCTGAAGACTTAAGTGCCAAAGTTGCTAAAATGACCACTCAGGAGACCTGATCACCATCCCAGGCACTCAGCTCAGATGTTCTTGCTGTTCACCCACAGAAGATACTCTTTCCACTGGGAAGCAGCCTAAGATATGTGAAGGTGCCGACTCCATGGCAGGGTTTATTTTCCTAGTGACTTGTCTGGGAGCAGACATAGAACTTGAATCCAAAATAATGGCAAAGGTGGAGGCGATTGAACTAATTTTAAAGGCAGCTGACCCATCAGAAAATTATTTTGGTGACTGAGTCRCTGCCTGCTTTTGCTTCTGAAGACCTTTGCTTCCACCACACACAATAGGCTGAATAGCTACCTGTTGTCAGATTTCAGCCAGCTGAGGGAATAGCATGAAGATGAACCAGGGAGCTGGTTATATTTCCTTGGGTTACCTTTCTCAGTAGGCAATCCTGATGCTCCAGTTGGTGTCTGGGACTGCTTTGAAGTGTGTCAGCCAAGGAGAATGGTCTAAAGCATCTCCTGACCTCACTCCTCCTATCATCTCATTGACATTCATGTAGGGGAACAGCAGAGGAATACTCTCCTGTCTCATCTTTCAGAAGTTGCTTCTCAGAAACCATTTCTCCCAAAAATATGATGTTAGCATCATATGCTAACAAATAATTCAAGAACACTTCAGGGATGCTTACCTGTGGTGAAGAGCAGAAAAGAGAAGAAAAAAGGGAGATGGATTTTGTAGGTTTCCTGTCAGAAATGATGGATGCTGCAAGAACATATTGCCTTTTATTGCAATGAGTTTCTGATGGTTCTGGTTTTTGTTGCCAAGTGTGCTGAAAAGTGAAATCTCATGTGTAATTCTAAAAGCTATCTTTTTTCTCAGTACTGCCTTTATTTTGTCAGCAGGCATGGTTCCACTGCCCGGTGAACAGGACCTGACTATTTTCTTTCTTTGGAAGAAGCTGCATGCAGTTTTGGTGATTRTGACAGCAGGGGGACCAACTGCATTCACTAGGGTCAAACAAAAACAGTGTCTAAAAACTGATTCTAGGCTGCAAAGATTATCTTTGAAAGAAGACCTCTCTCCAGTCTTGATGGTGGCATTTTCCCAGGTGAAGCAAAGCAAGCACACTGGAAACCAAAACCATGATTTTTTTTTTTTCCCCCAGTGGAAGTGATATTTAAAATTTGGGAGATATTTGTCTTAGATTCTGATTTCTTTTTCAAATATTTTCAGGCATACACTAAAAAGTCAACTATTTGTTAAGGTGAACACCTCCCTCAGAGGTAGGAGAAGAGTATATGAAGCTATTATCTTGTCACAGTGTTAAATGAGACAGCTTCTTGGTGTTCTGGTAAAGAGGAGTTGACAAAGAACTATTGTGTAGCATATTGTTCTGTGGTACTGAATCTCATATTCTGAAATGTGGGGTTATGGTTTGTGTGCTGATGGGAATCTGGATGAGGAAACCATTCTTTCGTCAATGAGATCATATTCCCTTGTTCCTCGTATACCTCACAGAAGAGATGCACGGGCACATAAATTGCTACTTGTAGAAGTGCATTTTTTGTTCAAAGCTTCTGCTTTCCTGAGTTTKGACAGGTATATTTTGTTGTATTATAGCTATATATAAAAAACTGTGCAAAGAAAATTTACCACTGTTCCTACTACTTTGTGGTGTCGCTCCCAAATCCTATGCTCTGTACATAGAAACACTTGGAAATAAAATAGTAATTAAAAATAAGATGCAAAATATTGCTTGACTATGAATAAAGTATCAGGTCATTGATTGTAATGCAGTTGTATTTAATCTATGGCCAGAATAATACTCCTTTGGGATTTCTCCAGTCCTCAAAATACAAATTTCCTATCCTGTTCAAGGCATCTTACTAGATTCCTTGTTAAATGGAAAGATTGAATTTCATTGGGATTCTCAGTCTGCTCTGACCTTTTTAAGTAAACCATAATAAAAAGCACAAGAAGAATCTGACACCATAAGGTTATGCCATACTTGGGCCAGCAGGTGGTATTCTTTGATATTTGTGGTGATCATCAATCTTTCATTTCTCTGCATTGTCTATGCCAGCAACAGAGACAAATCCGAATGATCTCAAACTCTCTCAAATATTTGTAAAATTTTCCACCCCTCTTTCCCTCTTTCTCTTTTTTCTTCCTTTCTTCCTTTCTTCCTTTCTTCCTTTCTTCCTTTCTTCCTTTCTTCCTTTCTTCCTTTCTCCCTTCCTTACTTCCTTCCATTTTCCCCACCAACACAGAATAATTATTTTATTTCAAAGATCAAATACCGATGCCCTGTGTGAATCTGACACAACTACACCTCCTTCAAGTGCCATACATAATCAGAGATTCTTCCAGACTTTKATGGCTGTGGAAGATGTTCATGACAATCATATCTCTTCCAGGTTATGACTAGGATGCCATATGACATGATTTCATAGATTTATTTTGGGTTTTGTCCTGCTTGTCCTGGAATCTGTTATAGTTTTGGCATGGATTTTAATAAAAGCAAAACTGGCCATTCTTTGTCTTTCGTGACAAGGCTGAAACAAAAAGCATAGCTGAAAGTAGAGACCAAASCATTTAATGGTAAATGATAGCAGATTCATCACCAGGTTAGACACTTGAAATATGGCAGTCCACTTTGAAAAGTTACAAAATCCATTGCCTACAATTATTCTCTGCAGAGGATCTATTGYGTCTGTCTGTCAGCTCACGTGTAACTTGAATCTCTTGACACAAGGAAAAGGTAAAATAAAACGCTGTGTAAAAATCACTGTGGACTTGCAATGTACCCAAATATGATACTCCAGTTCAAAGAATGGTGTTTGAACCAGACTACTGTTACTGACAAACATGTTATTAATGTTCAGCCATCAAGTGCTTTTGATTAAAGAGAGAAATCCTGTAGTACTAGAGAAAACTATTTCTTTTTTTCCCCTGTTATGCTATAGTGGAGTTACTTGAAGAAAGGTAAACTGTTTTTTATATATAAAAAAAGATTAATTGCACCTGAGCTGTATTTTATCCTCTTTGAAAATCAAGAAAAAAGAGAAACTGACTTGACTTGATAGTATTTTATCAATAAATGACACAGAAAAACACGCCTTAGCTACAGAAGCTAAGTGAACAATATAATGCCACATAAAGCATTGCACTGAGAATCTCAGCCATGTTCCAGCCATCTTTCGAATAATTTAACAAAAAACCCRCAACCAAACAAAAAAAACACAGAAAACAAGATTTGGCCTCGTTTGTCTTAACTAGAAGCATATTGAATATTCTCAGAGAGGTAATGGGGCTTGATATTCCACAGGCCCCAGATTTTAAGTGACAGCGTTTCAAAGGTTTTCAGAGACCTCAGGAGATAGATGCTTCTGAATTTTCAGATGCATGAAGGCAAATTAGATGCTTAAGAACGAGGATAATTTGATGCCAGAAATATTTCCAATCCCACTCAGACTGGTTTGAAAATCCCAGTGAGCCTGCAGTCACATGTTTAGATCCATAGACACATCACATTTGTAACTAATCTGAGTATCCCAGGATTGCCAGCCCTGAGCTGACATGGAAGGCTGAATGTTTGCAGATAYATGCACCACACTACGTTCCCTTGAGATGGGTGTCTCCTTTTGCCCTGTGGCTACCGACTGCAGCTTGTATTTTGTGCATTGCCATTGGCCCGCCCCTTTTGCATGTCACCTGTGTCCCCTGGTGCTGGATATAGTCCTTGATAGCTCACGTGTTCCAGGTTTCCACCTTCAGGTCCCTGTCTGGATGTGCAGCCCAGTACATGCCTTGATATGTGAAATTCATTGTCCTCAGCCAGCAGACAAGTGGAGTTTAGTGGATGGCATGGATTAGGAAGAAAAAGCTAAGAGGAGAGGGTTTTCCTGCTGAAGGTAGATCCGTCACTGTGCTTGTGYGTGCATGTGCTTGTGTGGTTGGTGTGGCTGAGTTTCTCCAAGGGTGCAAGGCTGAGGTGCATGGAAAGGTAAAGCGTACATGTGCTGCAACTTCTGGGTATTCCTGGACAAACTTCCACTATTGTGCCTTGGAAAGTGGCTGGATCAGCTGTGATAAGTCAGACCATGGTCTGAAAACCCCCAAACTGCTGGGGGTGGAAAGGTAGAGATGAAGGTCATGCTCTTGCTCTCATTGTGCCTGTAATCGGGCAGATAAAGATCAAACTGCATCATACAAAATCAAGATGCCAGTCATGCATGAAGAGCCGTAATTACAGACCTCTGCACCTTTCCAGGATTTGGCTGTAATTTTATTCTTCCAGGATGAAGGATGATCCTGTAAGAGGGCTGGCATGTCAGAGAAGGACCAAATGTCACTTTTTCTCTCAGATGCTGGTTGCAGTGACAGAATGCAAGAGATTAATACATTCAGTGTAGTTGTTTTTTCCATACAAAGTAGAGTGCTGTTACTTGAGTTACACTGCTTTGGCTGAGTCAAGCATTTCCTGCGAGGACTGGATGTATTCATGCTCAGGCCCTGATCCTGCAATCTGATCTAACTGAGGGAGTTATGTCTTGTGCAAAGATGAAAAGCCCTCACAGGATCTCTGCCTAGGTGAAAAGGTCTGCCAGGGTAGAACTGATTGCAGAACTGGAACCAGCAGCTGTAAACCAAAACTGACTCAAAAAAAAATAAAAAAAAAACATAGGTAGAACAGTTCCCACCTCCTCTCCAATCTTCAGAAGACTTTGTAAACCCACTGTGCTCACAGGGAAATAATTTTTCTATGGCTTTTTCCAACAAACTGTTCAGTTTTCTACCTTTTCAGGCTGACTTAATGTTTTTTTATTACCTGTTTTTTTCTTCCCCAGCTTTAACTTAGGCAGTGTTCCCCAAACTGCAGACAAAGCTGCAATTTGAGAAGTTATTTTCCCTCTGCAAAACAGTTTGCAATTTTTCATTTTGTAAGGAGTTGCAGGCAATCCTAAGGTGGCTTGTGGAGAATATGATAAATTTACAAGGCATAATGTACTTAGAGAAAAAAGATGGAAAAGCTCCTCCACGCTTATTTTCTCCACCATTTATAATCATTAGGGTTTAAATGCCCCATACATCTCTGTCATTTAGATAAGAGGCATTGATTGCTTAACTGCTGCACAGACATTTCATACACCTGGTTTTAGATGACATTTCAGGGGCAGAAAGAAAAGGAAGTACTGTAAAAGTTGTTCACAGTTTGCAATGTCAAATTTTATTACATTAAGTCATAAACAATCCCAATTAGTAGAAGGTATGTTCATAGCCAGGGTTTTAAGCCAGTTCATTAAATGTTTCCTGCAGCTGGGCAAGGCATTGGGATAAAAAAAACTGACCCCTGATTTATAATAAAACACAGTAAAGTTTTAGAATAGCTTTGCTTTTCCTACTGATTGATTTCTTGTTAACGTCCAGCAAAGCCTGAGGAAGGGGTTAAGTAGAGGTCTTGAGGGACCACTTGACATCTGCTACACTTGTGACTTTTTGATCTTGTTTTTTTTCCCTTGCTTTGAGGGATGCCTTACAGTAAAGGCCATGTGTGCCTGCGTGTGTTTCCCAGAGATGGCCGGGGCTGGGAGGGGCAGAGTGGCCAGGGGAGCAAAGAAAACAGCTCCTTGATGACAGATCAAATGAAGGRAAAAAAAAAGAGGAGAAGGGGGATTACATGCTCTGTAATCATGATAATGGGAAGGAAAACACGGGGGGTCTCAAGTGTGAAAGCCTTTGTCCAGAGGAATGTAAGCGTCAAGGATGGTTTGATACTATAAACCCAAACCCCTGAGCACCCCCCAGAGCAGCCCTCACCCTCTCCAATGGCAAACCCCTGGGCTTGTGGGGCATTTCTCCTCTTGGGGATCACTGGGACCCTGAGGGACCCTGGGGTTCTAGCAGAGGTCTGGGCACTCGGTGAGGTGAGTGGCAAGCTTGGGGCAGGTAGTGCAAGATCACCCGTCTCCTGGACAAAGCCACTGAGCTGGCCTTCTGTTCTGACTGTTCTGGGGTGTGACATCTAGAATCTCTTGTGCCTCTTGCTTGCAGCACTGCTCTTTTTCTGCATCCACTGTGGTGGTCCACCCTTAGGGGGAAGGAAGCACGCAAAATTTGTAAATGCTTGTGGCTGAAAGGATTGATGAAAGTCAGAGAGCCCACAAAAAATTACAATCTTTTAGCAGCAAATTACACACTTGGCATGGAAATTGGTAGGTTAGTCCCAGACCTACTATACAAGCACACAACAGTGGGCTTTGGATAAAGGGGTACACTGGAATGGAAGAGACAGGAAAAGAAGAATTACACGAGGAGAAAAAAAGAGAGAAAAAGAGAGAGGAAGAAAGGAGGGAAGGAAGGAGGGAAGGAAGGAAGAAGGAAAGAAAGAAAGAAGGAAAGAAGGAAAGAAGGAAAGAAGGAAAGAAAGAAAGAGAAAGAAAGAGAAAGAAAGAAAGAAAGAAAGAAAGAAAGAAAGAAAGAAAGAAAGAAAGAAAGAAAGAAAGAAAGAAAGAAAGAAAGAAAGAAAGAAAGAAAGANAAAGAAAGAAAGAAAGAAAGAAAGAAAGAAAGAAAGAAAGAAAGAAAGAAAGAAAGAAAGAAAGAAAGAAAGAAAGAAAGAAAGAAAGAAAGAAAAGAAAGAAAGAAAGGAAAGAAGAGAAAGGAAGAAAGGAACAAACCAGTTTTTGTTCCAGCACCTGTTCAGCCAATGGGATTTCCAGGATCCTGGAGGTATCCCTCAGGCTCGTTGGTGGTACCTTTTCATGGATAGATTTTCCCCACCCTGGAGCTAAGATTTTCCCTTTCTATGCAAATAAGTTACCATGCACAGTTCATTCTTTCAGACSTGTGTGCAAGTGGGTCCCAGGGCTTTGGGGGTCTTGTGTGGTATTGGTCACCCCCTACAGCCCATTCCTGCTTCTCTGCCTCATTCCTGCACTTGAGCTGTACCTGTACTTGTGCTTATCTGCAGGAGCCACAACAGGAGGTTTGTCCCAGAAAAGTGCTGCCTACAATGGCATGGCCCCTTCTCCAGCCACAYCCTGTTCTTTCTCACAGTTTGTTATTACCAGCAATCCCTGGTTGGTTCCACAACCATCCTGTTATTGGTGTTTCAGGCATACAAATTAATCCCTTATCTTCTGGGGTTCCACACCCCATCACTGGCCCCACCAGTCTGTGGCTCCAGTAGTTAWAAAAGATTGTTAACGAGAAAACATTTCAGCTGCTTGGTGCTGGACACCATCACAGGGGTGCAGCTGCAGCATGGAGCTCTCTGCCTTGGAGGCACCGCTTTTTCAGGTGGGCTCTGAGATCTCTGAGGGCCATGGAGAGRCTTCAGTGCCTGGTACAGCCTCCTCCAGCTGTGGCCTCAGGGTACCATGGCAGCAGCCCTTCCCTGCAGGTCCTGGGGTGCCACTGCAGGGTGCTGCTGCTGGGCAGCCACACCAGGAAGAAAGCAATGCTTCTTTGCCCACTGAGCCACACACATCTTCTTGGGTCACTCCTTCATCTCATGTACTTCCCTTGGGAAAAGGAGCTGACTTGCTCCCTTAGTCAGGTTCATTCTTTATCGTGACATTTTGTGAATGAACAACCTGTTTAACTCTTTATTCACTCATATCTCTCAAAGATCTTTTCTCCTATTCATTTCCTTTCCATCTCCTTTACTGACTGTCGTCCATTCCCAGATTATATCTCAGTGATGAACTTGGTCAATCACTGGCCTCTAGAATCCTGCAAATGTTGATGTCTGAAACTGCACTCAGGTTTCAACCCAATAGCATGGCTCCATCTCCAGGTCTGTGACATTAGGATTTACAAAACAAGGAGCAAATCAGGCTATCTTCATGTGAGCAGAAGGGTCAATTTCCTTCTGGTGATTCCACTTTTTCTTTGAGACAGCCATTTCCCAGGAATGAGTGTATCACAGCTCCTCAGTGTGGAATTTGCCCGGCTGTCCTTGCTGCAGCTGGAAGTGACACGCTCAAATGAGAAGTCATCTTGCTTTCATGTGGCACGATTTCTGTAAAGCTGAGGTCTCCAGTGAGGACTTAAACTAATCTCATGTAGTTTATGAGTGAAAATCCATTTACAATGAGAATGACCCCCACTGACCAAAAGTTTAAACAAATGCCCTCTGTGTGCATTTTCTACAGTGGGGATCAAGTTCCATAGGTATGATGTAAGCAGGTCTCAAACCAGCCTCTCACYTACACGCAGCACAGAAATCATTTGCAAAGAAAACTGAAATGACAGCCATATGCATGGAATGTTTTATATGCTACAGCCAGGCTTGCAGACTCCAAGAAGGAGGATCTTCTGATCTGACGRTGCAATTGAAAACAGGTGTCTGACATGCTGCACATAAAGAAGTATACAGGCGATTTGGGAGCTCTCTGGAGATTCTTTCAACTTTTCAAAATATGGACACAACTTCCCAGCCCCCAATCCCATCTTTGCCTCTAATTCCCATCCTCCCTCTCCTCCCAGAAATGAGGAAACTGCTAGGCCATGKTGATATCGCCCTATTTAGTGAAAGAAAATGTGAAAAAGATTAAGGAGGATCCATCAAAATGTCAGCTTGATCTGGAACTGCTGGAAAAAAAAAGCTTCAAGTGTCTGTCACAAAGACCTGGGTGACCTTGTTTTGCAAGTGAAAGCCTTTGACTGTGACCCAGGCATGCTTCCTGTGTCCAACTTCTATTTAGCAAATAAACTGAAAGTACTGCCCATGTCTATAGTAAACACGTGATTAAGTTCTTCCAGCAAAAAAAATTACAGCTGGATAACACAGGACCAGATTAGGTTTCCTTTTTATTTGTTGTCACCAAATGCTCCCAATCTTTTTGAGCTCTAAGGCTGGTTAAGTAGATGTTTTAAAATGGTGCAACAGACAACGCAGCTGTATTTCATTTATAGGTAATGGATGCAATACATGTAATAACCCAACTAGATATGTTGACTCATGAGCTAATTTAGGTGTAGATGTTACAGCGCTTGGGCAGCTGGAAATGTTGCCATCACAAAAATCAGTTGCAGATTAATGGAGTCAGGTCCTTGACTGCATTAGAAAGAGATAAAAGGTCACAGTCAAATAAAAAAACAAGTTCTGAAGAGTTATTATAAGTGTAAGCAGTATTTAAAAGTATTTTTCCAACCACARTGCAAACTGTAATACGAACCTGGAATTGCTTAACTACATGGTGATTTAGCAATTTTATATATAATGGATTCATAAGGTTGAGGACATGGGTAAGCTAGAAAGAACACAACCTATTGTTTGGAAGGTGAGACAGAGGTGAGCATTTTCACTCCTGTTRTTTACTCTGATACTGAGTTATGTCAGTAAAGCTGTCTGGCTCTCTCTTTCCCAATGTAGGTTCTCAGGAAATGGTATATTTATTAATTATTGCTATAATTGTTCCTGCGGTTTTTGTAGTAGTGTATTTACTACTATTACTATTAACTCCAGGACCTCTGTCATTTGGTTACATAACTGAATAGTTAGAAAGYAGAAAAAGAAATCTCTTTTAATCTCTATTTTTCTCCTGGCACCTCATGACCCCTTTGCCTCCTTGGAAAAGGAATAAAAATTTTWATGCATTTTTCAAATCCTTCCTGTAGCCTCTGGTAGAAAGCAAAAAGATAAGCAGTTTTGAAGTACTATCATGACAAATTCTTGTCATTATCARTGTAGCAACATTAAAATACTGTGTAGGAATGTGTCCCCAGCCATTAACTGGAGAATCACTTTTTATATGCATCTGTGTTCATTGCAGTGAACTTAATGCTAGCTAACATTAGCTTTCTGGAAGATAATTAATAGATGGATCAAAAAGTAGTTCCAGAAAGAACAGGAAAAATAGGGCTCCAGTGAATTTGTACCTCACAGTTTATTTGTCTGAAGCATAAACACTGACCAAGGCTTTTCCTCTCTTTGGGATATTCATGAAATCTTTCACACTCCCTGAGGACAGATCAGGGTTGAGCAAAGCCTCTGCCTCATTGCTTTCTYCCCACTACTTTACTCTCTTTCCAGAAGATGCATGAAGGTATTTTGCACTATATGCCCTCTGCACACTGGTTGGAGCTGACAAGCAATGATGAGGCAGCAGTACTCAGAGGTACAAACAGGCAGATGAACAGTGGCACRTAAAAGCACATCTCCTCAGAAAACAGGCTAAAACTGTTTCCTTGACTTGTTCCTACCAATCCAACTGTATTCATTGTATTTACTTTCTGTCTCATGCTGTTTGTTTCAATAGTCATTGAGAAGAGTTATACTGAAAATACCAATGGGTTAGAACACAGTTTCCAAGATTTTTAGTTTGTTTTTTTTTT